>NC_079296.1:53560544-53845544 GCF_023638135.1 Falco biarmicus | reverse complement strand
TAAATGTCAGAGTTGCTACCTACTTCTCTGCTCACCAAAGCATGTAGGAGACAGAAGGAAGCCTGTGTTATGGAAACCTAAAGCCAAATTTCCCACAGCAGGCGTATGGGGCAAACGACCCAGCAAAGGGATGGAAGATGCAACTTTGGGAGGTCGAGTCTCGATTGCACGGCATGCTCCTCCAGTCACGTAGGCTAATGTTGAGGATGAAATATCAGAAAAATACTTCCCAACAATATGAATATATGAACATCAGGCATTGACCCACACTCCCCTACAGGGGGGGGACTGCGCCCAAAACTTCTGCTGTATAATTTTTTTGCCATCGTTCCCTTAAAGCACAGGCCAGCTGCACACACCACGTTTACCTGCCGAGGAAGTGTGTTTCCTTCGGCTGGTGCAGGGCGCTTGCTGTTTTGTGAGTCTCTTTAGCACAGCTGAGTACTCTTTCACTTAGATAATTAATTTGAAATTAAATATTAAATATTAATAAATATAGCTCAGGTAATAAATTGCATATACTAATTTAATTAAAAATAGATTATATCATATTTTACAAATGGGACATTTTTGTAAGGAAATATAATGGACTTGTTATGTTTCTGCTTTATCCTAAGAAGGAGCAAGCTTCTTGTGCATTTAGTCCTTATTGTGTCTCATTAAATTTTTAAAACAGCTATTTTAATTGTCAAGTATTTGACAGACTGCTAGAAAAATCTGACACTTAAGTTTCAATTTTACAAAATGCATTTTTAATGAAGACTTTTGCACCCTACTTTATTATCTATAATCATCTTGAAGAAAAAAAAAGGGGGGGAAAGGAGGGGAGGGGGGGAATCAAATACAACAAAATTTCCATATCCAGGCAAAGAATCTAGTTAAATTAAGGGGTTCGTTTGAGATGTCCCAGACAGCACCTGGGCTTTGTTGTCCCAAGCACTGAATACACCTGGGCAGTCTGTTCAGCAAAAAACACGAGTCCTCGAAGTCTTAAGACTTCAGTGGAGACCTCCCCATGATGGGGTCAGCAGGTGCCAGTCCTGAAAAAGTTGTAATGAGGGGATGGCTTTAAACAAAAGAAGAGACCAAGCGATGTAATTTTCACAGCAGGACTGAGAGTCGTGGTGAACATGACCTGAAATGTCTTGCCCTTCCCTAGAGCCACGTTTGGTACAAAATGGGTGCAAAAGGGATGAACCCTGCGACGTACCCATCACACACAGCCCCGTGGCACAGTAATGCTGCCCGCTCCTCTGCCTGCCCTGGTGAGAGCATTTTCTGCTCCCTGGAAGAGGACAGGCATGGAAAAAAGCACAGGGAGGTGGAAAGTGCTTTGGAGGTGGGTTTACTTCAAGAAGCCAATTTTCCACAGAGGAAAAGTGGACTTTTCCCCTTGCAGCAGCTATTCCCAGGCGCCTGGGAGCAGCACAAATCACACCGAAGATGAGAGAGGGCGGCAAAAGGAGCATCAGGCAGCCAGATACAGCTGTAGGTGGACAGAAATGATAAAGCAAAGTAGCACAATGACTTGACATTCGCGGCTGCACAAAACAAGCGTAATTTACACACCAAGGGGTGGAACTGGCCTTGTAACGGGAAAAGCAATTAGCAGAAGTATGCAGAGGGAGGCGGAGGTTCGCTTTATATTACAGCCTTACTGTCACTCGCCTTCCTTGCTTATATACTGCTTCTGGCAAGGCTGACCTGATGAAAAAGGGATGTGCTGACAGTGTTTTGTGAGCTGGGGTGCTTAAAGTTGAGGCACTGAGTTTTCTTTATTCATTTTCTTTTGCGTGGCTGGCTTTGCCATTAACTGTTTCAGGTTAGTGCATCTACAACCAGATGCTTCTGAACTGTTAAAAGCAGCCACAGACTGGTTAGTGTGGGAGGGGGTGGGGGTTGGGGGGGGGCGGTTTCCCCCTGAATAGAGGAATATCTACTGAACCAATTCTCTCTCTGGGAAACCTAGCTCTACTTGTCATCCTTAGCAGTACAAAACCAATGTGCCTTTTATTTTTATTTTTCATAAAGAAATGCCTCCACACGAGCAGGAGTTTGCATGCTCTTTTTCCCCAGTTTATAAAACTGAATGGACTTTAACCAGGCTATGAGCAGCTGAGGGAAAATGTGCATAACTGTAGCAACAACATACTTTTGGAGGGAAAGGGTTTGCACATCACACCACCACCAAGGGAAATGTAATTGATTCACTAACAAGTTAAATGGATTTTATGTATCTATTCCACATGTTAAATACCTGGCAACCCACAAGGACAATTCTCCTCCTTAAGGCAGGGAGAGTCACACCCTAAAGACAGGCACAAACACACCTACAAATATTTTATGTTGTCTTAATGTGAAATACTTGTTGTTCCAAGTTAACCACAGGCCACTAATATCAACAGAGAACATGCTGCCCCTCTCGCTGGTCTCTCTGACGGCATGGCCCCATCCTCTCGTTCCTTCTTTCCCTCCCTTCACCTCTCCTTTTCTCCTTTACCTGTGCCCTGCAGCACTGAGATCCTTGCTCCTGAAATGTTACCGGTGTTTGAACTTCATAGATCAAAACCAGGTCAAAGATTTCTACTTACATTGAAAGCTTGGTAGAGAAGGTGTCATGTCACACCACTGACATAATGACAAAAACCTCTCCTTACTATTCGGTATCGAGATAATCATGGTGAAATGCCAAGCTTTATGCACACTTTGCAACAGAAGCTTTTTTCCAGTTTAAAACCTGGTAAAGTTATCCATCGTTTGCATTTGCAGCAGTTCAGATTGCCAGTGCTGGAGGACTCCTTCTCTGCAAACTTCTCAGCAGGAACCGAGTCAGCACATTACTGGAAATGTTTTATAGCCCTTCTGAACATAGAGGCGGTGGCATTCAAAAGGCAAATCCCAGAAATGGCCAGCGATGGAGGGAGAGATTTATAAGTGTTGTATGGTCATTGGAAAGGCTAGGGATTTCATCTCTTATCTCTGAGTTTCCACTCTGAGGGGTTTCTAAGGCAAGTGGTTATGCCCAGAATCTACCAACCTGCCTTTAAAATGCACAAAAGAAAATAAGTTTACTGATAAATTTCCACTGACTTAATTATACTGTAATCCAGGTGATTGGAAACAGTTCATTGCAATGCAGCAAAGGGTGAGAAAGGAAAGGACCTCTGCCCTGACATTTCTGTCTCTTCTTTACCATAAGATGCTCCTGTGAAGAAGCACCACCAGATCTCCTCTCCCACGTCCTAGGCACTGCATTTACAGCCTAACATTCAACTTCCACTGTTCCATGAAAAGACTTTTCTTAGTCTTATTGTCAGACTTTTTTTGATTACACTTGCATCATGTTTGCCCTTGCTACTAGTCTCCAAATAAAACAAGAGGTAGAGATGACCTGAAGCATCTTCTGAAACTCAGTGTACAGCGGTCAGACACCTCAGGAAGTCAAGGAAAGCAAACACCTAAAGCTGTTTGCAATACCTCCCTTTTCCTAAGAATCACTATTTTCAAGAGAGCCCTTCATACTTATAAGCATCTGTAAACATTTGCACCTTGTAACCAACCCCCTCAAAAATGGATTCACCACTCTGTACATGATTTCTACCTCTAACCATGCATTTTGCTTAAGCCCTGGTCACATGCCAGCACCCATCTGTGTAAATATGCAGTTTTTCTAGCTGAATTGCACATCCACAGCCACAACTCAACCACAGAAAGATCATGTAAATAATGGAAGCTGACAGCATAAGTAATTTTTTTCATGTATCAGACGCCATGGTTGACTGCTGAACTGTGAGATCGGCTGTTCTTAGACTGTGCTAAGTTCTCCCCTTTCACCCCTGAAGATTCGAGACTAAAGGATGAATCTTGAATCACATGCTTCAAATGTTTTTCTTATCACACAGCTCCGTCAACACTTGTTCACGTCCTACGACCTTTTCCTACAGTGAGCTGCATCTTTCTTCTACCTTTCAAGGCCACTTATTAAAACAGTAGCTGGTATAACTGGAAACACATGAAGTGACCATCACAAACCACGTGCCTCCCCAGTGTATTAATGGAGGGGGCAGTTAAGAATTCACTAAGCCCTGAAACAACATGTTAAGGAGAGCTAAGCTAGCGGTATGGAGCTTTTAGTATTTCTGTTTTCTGATGTTCTCATTAAGTCACGAGATCTGTCTTGCAAATATGAGAAATTAAACATGGAGAGTCCAAATGCAGGGAGGAACAGAAGGCTGAAAAGAAAGCGCCAGGTCTATAACACAATGGCCTGTGTAATTGGTTCTTTTGAAGTTTCTAATCACTTTTGGTAAGATCAAGTGGAAGTGACAAGTGAGGCTATCGGAACAGTGACTCCGTACAATGGTGGCACATGGGACTCGAACTAGGTTGTGTGGTTATGTTTAATTGTTTGGGGGCTTCCTTTAAGCACAAAACATATCCGAAGAGTTACTATTTAAAAAAAATTCTCGCGGCATAAATTATGTGGTCAGTATTTCAGATCCCATACAAATCATTTGCCTGTGAAAATGTTATCAAAATATGAGCAATCCCTTTCAAATATATTTTAAACAATGTTAATGTATTTTCACATGTCATCAGTTGACAGCTCCACCATCGCCACTCGTCAGCCACCAGGGAAATTTACATGCATTTGAATTCACCCTGCCAAGCACAGGCAGCCCAGACTGACAGCCCATTTAACTAGGTGATAAGTTAATCTGTACAACATTTGATAGATTTCTGTCTTTTACCTAAGCCATAGTTTGTGAAAATGATTCAGCGACAGGATTTGCAAACTGGTCGTGTCTCTGTATTCGGTCTCAGTGGGAGGCATTATATTTCTTCATGTATAATGCTGATCTCCACCCAAGCCAGCCACATCAAGCTGAACTAAATATCGTCCCAAAACCACCAGGACTCACAGTTTCTGGCCTTTTCCTTCCACAAATGCAACTTTTCAGCTAAAGCTCAGGTTCATTACAGAATCGAAGATGATTTTACAGGGATGTCAAATGATCTTTATCTACCACTTCTTCACCCCTGCCTGCTCCTGTCCTCTCATGACAACTGCCCTGTCTTCTGGGGTCCTCATGCGGCATGGCACATGCATCAGCTCATATTCGAACCCGGGCCAGGTGCACCCTGTCACATGGGCTGACGCAACATGATGTGGTCATTGCACATCACAACATTTCAAATTCAAGCAGAAGATAATGTTTGCCAAAAGTCAACCGCAGACCTCCAAATACGCACAACCCTCTGATGCTCCCAGTAACATAAATTATCTTTAAGCAACCAGACATCACTAGGTTTTAAACACATCCTTTGCATTGCCAGAATTTTTCATGAAAAAGTCCCCTACCTCCAACAACAATTTATGCTTCCTTGCAGTAACTATGATTACTGAAATATCTGTGATATTCATTTGCAAGACCATCTAAACAGGGGTCCCAAGGCTTCTGATGGGGTTGTATATTTAACCACAACAAAATGCAGAGGGCATTTTGATGTTTGGAAATGCCCAGAAGGAGATTTCTATTTACTTTCTCTTACACAGTACATTACCAAAGCCAGGAGCCTCAGTAGTCAGCAAGCCATTATTTATTTATTCAAAACATCTTTCATTTCCTGAGATGCAGTATGTTATTTACAGGGCACATACTGTTGTTACATAAAGTAAATTTCAACAGGCAGATTAAAATCGGGATACTTCACCCATAACGATATATTCTGATAATGACCATTTTTAAAGAGTTGCTAAACTGTAAGCAAGTATCTCACTGGTTTCAGTAGCAAATTCTCTGAAAGGGTAGTCAGGGCAACGGAGATGCTACCATAGGCAGACAGAGTCTGGCAAATTAAATTTCATGTATAGAGCCTCTATGCCAGAATTGCTGAAGATGGAGAGCTAGAAAAAGCTTCAGAAACAGAAGAGATTAATATGTGCTGAGCCATTTGTTCAGATGCAATTTCAAATAAAAGTAACACATTTGCAGCATTTGGAAAGGATTGTTTTCTCATCAAGGCAGAGGCACAGGCCTAAAATATTAATTAAATAGAACTCAAGTCTATGTAAACCTTGAAAGCAGATGCCAAGAAACTAAATATATTGAACCTAAAGGTAGGCTAAAGTGGAAATACCCATGGGCAAGTTCCAGTGCAGAAATGTAGGTCAGGAGCCTACTTCTCAAAATGCATCACCCGTAACGCTCCCTATTTAACGTATGGAGTATTAGTTTAAGAGTCGGTGGGATTTTATGCATTTTTTATGCATATAAAACTTTGATGTGAGCAACCAAACTTTATCCCCTTCCACAGTATTGTCACAGGTCCTTCCTGATCTTTGAAGATGATATATAAAGGCTGATCTGATAAAATACCTCTAGAAATTCTAATAATTGCCTGAAGAGTTAGCAGATTCGTCAGTTTATCTCAGGACAAATACATTATGGATGTTGAACTGTCATCACACTTGCCAAAAATCACATTTTCATCTGCTCTTGTGCGACACACCTGTAGTTTGCACACAGGGCAGAAGGTAGACATCAGAAGGGCATGTGAACAACCTGCAAATTCATGTAGTACAACAGCAAAAAAAAATTATCTAACACAGGTGTGGCAGTCGTTGTGGTAAATTTAGAAAATTCTCCATGTACAGAGGCCCCTCAAAATCACATTTCTGTGAGCACCGTGAGCAAGGGTGGGCAGAGGGAGGTCTGGAGCTGTGGGAACACCCTCACCGTACACCAGGAGAGACAAATGTCTTCAAACCAACTTCTCTTTACTGGAATTTTAGAAGCAGATGGCAGGAAAGGGAAACCTACATCATTATTGTTATTACTACTACTAGCAGTACTTCCACTCTAGGAGCTGTAAGCAAGTCCTGGGCTGCTCTAAAATAGTCACACTGAAGTCTGTGCAGCACCCTAAGAGCAGTGTGTGGGTCCACCAGGTAGTCACTGGTGTTACTGGCCTGAAACCCTGTAAATCTGAGCCTTCCTAGACTGCAAAGAGTGGTGGTGGGCCACCCAAATCATATGCCTGAACCTTAGCTTCTCCCTCTCAAACTAGAGGCAGGAGTCCTTGTTTCCTTCTACTTCTGTGTCTTTCAGCTCTGAAGGTTCATATAGATGTGCAAGACCGAGTACAAGGGGACCCAGGCGCTGCTTTAAAAAAAAAAAATATGGAAGGAAAAGCAATGGTATTAAGGGCGTGAAAAGCCAAGAGGAGAGCTAATAACAAGATAGGAGGTGGTGTGACGGGTAATGAGGTGCCTACAGTGGAGGGAATAGGAGCAGGGGCCGGGCAGAAAGAGTTTCTGCCTGGAGCAGGGCTCAGCGCCTGGGAGGGAGGCAGAGGGTGCAGTGCAGCTAGGGCCGAGGGCTAGGGGCAATGGGGAGGTGCTGGCTTAATTCTGAGCTGCTTTTCAGGGGTTAGGATTCACTGGGATGTTTCATTAACATTTCTTTGTCCTGGGAAAACTCTTGGCACTGGCTGCACATGCCATTAACGGCACAAATAGCAGCAGGACCGGTGGTGCTGAGCTGCTCCCCCATTCACTCCCAGGGAGACTTCAGACAATAGAGTCAGCTGAGGACAAAGCAGAGCGCCATCCTTCCAACCCACTAGCACTGTAGGCTGCCCCTTGCCTTTTACCCTTCACCGTATGTGACACAGGGTGAGAAATTAAAATCACAGCCCCTCAAAGAAACCTGCAGAACACTTTATTCATCATGAGGCTTTATTACTGCCGATCAAGAATTAAGATTTTTGCTAGTTCGTATTTAACAAATTATTTAAGATAACAATCAATCTATCAGCTTTTTGGTCCCACGGTATGTGCCTGTACTGGAGACTGTATGGGCATAGTCCATGTTTTCTGCATCCATCATACCATTCTGAAGCACAGATTTGTCTATTCTGCAGCAAACACAGCAACATTAAACTCCGTAATCGTAATCTCCTGGCCATGGGACCAGACTTTCCCCTTCTGTGTTGACCAGGGGTCAACACTGATGTGCAGCACTTCATCCAAAGTGTTTGGCAGCAATTACTGCAGGAAAAGAAAATATCCCACTCTGCAGGATTTGTAGCCAGGACAGAAAAAAATTTCATGTTTGTGTGAAAAACATCAAGGCTGGTTTTAAATAATTAAGAATTCACTCCTCTCAGTTCTTGAAAGAAAGCAAAATAGTTTCCAAATCCTTTCTTGTCTGTCTAAACCTATTAAAAGCAACCACAATGCAAATCTAACATGCATATATGCACACTCAATTGATATTTAGAATATTTTTCGAATTAATATCTTGGAATTATTACCAGAGAAAAATAAGGAAAGAGAGACAGACAGGCAGGCAGGCAGGAAACCTCCTCTTTCCCACCAAACAAAACTCTGTAAATCAAGCAGCTTGCTTCTGAAAGCCAGAGAATAGGTGCAGTGTGCTCAGGCATGGATACCAAGGGCTGGCTGCCCCCTGAATGGTAACTACGCGCAAGCACTCCGGGTCCCTCTCCCATATGGTACGGCAGCCCCCAGCCAGCGCAGGTAGCAGAAGGGGACACAAAGAATACAGCCTGACTTTAAAGCACACGAAGCATGGAAGGGTCGAACCATGCCTCATCTGCTCCCATAGCAAACCACACAAAACCAGAAGCACTGGCATCTGCAATCCAGAACATCATTTGGCACAGTGTAAAATTTTAAAGTAATTTTCAAATTCCCCACATCCCCCCCCCCCCCCTCCCCACGCCACATGGTGATTTTTGTCCTTCCGAGAGCCAAAGGCAAATACAGGCATGCTCAACATACAACATACATTGTCAAAGGGAGAGGTTTCCTAGCAACAATACCAATATGAATGGAGCCGAAGTTTCCTTTCCAATCCCTTATGTGACATTAGAGCAATTTGTAACACACAGGGAACAGAAAAGAAGTATCTAAGAAATCTGGCTATGCCTTAGCCAAATAGATAAGCAAAGCAGTTTGTCAAGTTTTGCTAGCACCACAATTAGCAAGTGCTTTTAAGTGTAAGGTACAGGCAGAAAGGAAAGAAATCAGAAAGCCTGGAGTCTATTCCCCATCCTCTCTCACAGCGCCATGTGCTGCCTCACTCGCTCCCCCCTGGGTCAGCACGCCCTGGCCCAAACCCAAGGCACGGGGGCAAGGACGCTGTCCCCAGCGGGGAGAGCAGCCATCACCTCTGCCACCGCGCTGCGCTTCTTCTCAAATCACCATAAAAACCCTCAGCTTTAACCAGATTAAGCTTCAGGCAATTGCCTTTCATCCAAGCCCGGCAAGATATTTGGTATGCCTTAGCAATGTGGAGCAAAACACACAGTTCAGTGCCACCCCAGTGCAAGCCATGCACCGTGCTCTTTCCTATACAGCACGCAAGCCCAAAATGGGAAGTTGTTGGAAACAAGAAAAACCCATTAGAGCAAGAGAACAGCTCCACTGGCATCTGTGGTCCCATCGCTAACACCCTGCAACTGAGGCCAACAGAGGAAAACCAGTACCAGCCCCTGCGTGCTTCCTCCCAGCAGCCACTCCATCAGGGTGGGTTCACCTTCCTCCCTTCCCGCACAAACGGATCCACACCACAAGACAATGTGGCAAACCATTGGTTTCCATCTTATTGATCCATTTCCACCTTATTATTTCTATCTTATTATTTCCATCTTATTGAGAAGGCGTTAAACTCCACTTCTCTTTTTCTTTTTTATTTTTTTTCTTCCCTTCCAATCAGCCTCCCCAGAAAGACAAAGATGGTCATCTCCAGAAAAGGTCTTGTAATGGAAATGCCCACAGGTGTCCCAGCTGGCCCCCCAGCCTCTGTTTTTAATCAGTGGTCCATGATAGGTTCCTAAATTAAACCTCCTCTCTGACAAACCAGGAGCCAAAGTGCTTAACTCAGAGACCTGTTTTAAATGCCTAAAGTTATAGGGTTTGAACACTGCACATTATGCCTAACAAAGGAACAATGACCCCTTTTATCTATAGTACGCCCAAGTTTCCCATATCCCAAATCTAATTGTGTGATGCCAACTATAACTCAAGGAAGGAACACCCTGCATTTGTCATATCTAGAAACAGCTTTTGGAGTTTGCAGCTTATTGTGAGCTACCGGAGCTGCAGGATGCTTATTTACAGGGCACCGTGCAAGACATCTGGTCGGTCTGGCTTTTTAACTAAAAGGGGATTTATCTTTGGCAAATCAGTTTTGTGGGTCAGGAACTGGTTTCATTACAGTCCAAGTGTTTGGCCAACGCTATCATTTAGTTTGATTTTTGTACCTTCTCCCAAGCACTCTGCAACAAAGAAGCCACGATCAATCATCCAAGGAGATGCCCCGCTAGAAGTGATTAAATAAAATTAAAACAGTTATCTGAGCAGCGCTGATGCTTTTGACAGATGAGTTTTGAAATGCTTTCTACAAATTTAGCGGGGAGTAAGAAATTATCAGAAATATTGCAGGGCTGAGACCTGGCCAAATGCATCCTGCTCTTGGCAGGGTGGGTTGCTGCTGAGAACGCCACCCTTCGCTGTATATCACCAGGACACAGCAGGGCAGGCCAGCTGGGCCCAGCACAAGAGAAGACCACAATAAAAATGCTGCTAAACCAGATGGAAATCTTGAAAAAGAGTCAGAAATCAATCTGGAGGGTTTGCGTTTTATCTTTTCCATGCAAGATACGGCCATATTCCTCTCTGTGCCCATTTTCTGCACACATCTGTGAAGAAAGGGGCAACAGCCCTGCTAAATGACACACCACTGGGCACCAAGTCTTCCTCACCATGGCACATACCAAACCCAGGCAGATGCGAGCCAATATCACAAGGTGGAGTGTGGCACCAGATTCCCAAAAAAAGGTAATCTTCATGCATCAAGGCATTTATTTATTTGTTTATTTTTAGTGGAAGAAAAAATTCACCTAAATATATTCAAGCAATCTAAACATTTACCGTAATAAAACATTTACATTCATTACCAGGCAAGATATTGCAAACAACTCCGAGTAAGTGAATTTAGCTGAACTTCTGAGCTGTGCAGGCTAATGACTGTGCTGACCAGCTTCAAACCCATATTAAGACTACTGATTATTTACTATAAAATGCCTGCACAGAGGGAGAGACCTAATTGTCTGATGAAGATCCCAACCCCTGTGGGTATCACAGCATACTATACCTGTAAGAGTCAGGGCTCATTAGCCTAATCACAAAGAATAATACTGGAAGCAGAGCTCTGCAAAGCTACTGATATTTTTACTTCCTATCAGTTTCACAGAAACATCCTTTTTATGCAGTTTGGTGGGGTTCTTTTTATTGCCATTTCTCGCTGGCAACAGATAGCCTTCTCCCCCCCATCCTCACAGCAGACACCAGCAATCCCAGGCTCCGCGGGGCCACAAATGTTCAGCATCTCCTATGGTACCCGATTAATCATAGCCATCCTCTCACCACGCATGGAGCCACGCAGCCTGCTGAAACCAGAGCAGATGAGGGTGGTCAGCAGATGTGTGGGTGGTGGGGCTAGAGAGTGATCTTTTACTCTGCATTAATCTTGCGCGTATAGGCACTGATGCAGCAGGGATTTTTCAGTCCCTGTAATACGTGTCACTGATGAGAAGCTTCCCCCTTATGCTGCTTTGGAATACAGACACAAATTCATTCAGTCTGAATCCCTGTGACTTGCTATTACTTTATGAGTTTCAAGTGCAGATGCACCCAGGATGGGATACATACCTGCATGTCTAATTTCCTTGCCACCTCTGTATGCTGTCCCCTTTCCCCTCTTTCTCAGCCCTGTTCCCTCTCCTCCATAAGGCAATATTGAACAAGGGTGGCAATGACCTTTCATAGGAAGAAATATTGCAAGGCTTGTCTAATCAGGCTGGTTATCCATATCTGTGTAGAAAACATCATAAGATTGCATTTTGCATCCTTTCCCTCCACTGATTCGTACCTTGTAAATAAGAAAAATGCCTATTTGTTCATCAAAATCATTTAACTGCCAGTGAAAGGTCTCATCCTTACAGCAGATTTTAATCTTGCTTCATCCAGTCTTGCTTTATAAATTGGTCAAAAAGTGAAGGCTTAGTTTTAAATGGTGCAAATGATAGACTCCCTTAAGAAACTACAAGTCTTAAAAGATCATGCTGTCAGCAAGTCATTCTTGACAGTCTGCCTAAGCTCCTCCTAGTTCTTGATCTTGTCATATTGCTTGCAAGGACAGCTGTTCTTCTGGGCTGATGACTATTTTCTTTGCAACTGCACCTCTCAGGTATTGCCTCACTATTTTCACATCACCTCTCCCCACCGCATTTGGTACTCTCATCTCTCCTCTTATAAGTTCAGCCTCATTTTCCAAAATGCTTCTTTATTTGTTAACATTTTTCTGCTTATTAAAACACTATGAGTAAGTACATCCCAGCTCCTTGGTGCTGGGTTGGGTTGTTTTTTGGGTTTGGTTTTCTTTTTTTTTTTTTTTTTTTGCTGCCATGTTGCACCACAGCCATTCTGGAACATTCACACAGCATCCTGGCCTTGAACACTTTCCTAGCTGTTTTCTGAAAAGCACGTAGCTGAACCCATCCAAGCTCCAGGCTCAGCTTCTTCTACCCAATTTTTCTTAACTTGCTCACTTGGACTATTTGCATTTGCCATTCATTTCTTTTTTAATATACAAACCCCACGAAGTCTGTAAGAAGATTCCTAGCTCCAGTGCTAAGAAAGCCCATCAAACTGGAATGAGCCACTCCACATTCTCCCTTTCCCACTCAGAATACAGCAAGAAGAGTTTAGGTTAGAAATAAACCACAAAAAAAGGGCACCCGGTCCCTGGGAGGATGCGCTTCTTCGCTCCGTTAGCTCCAAGTCCAAAACTGCACACACAGCTCTGACCTGCCAGCACACACTGCAGGCCTGTTCAGGTTCCTCACCTCAAAAGAAGGCTCTGGATTTCATCATCTGATTTGGCCAGCTTCAAAGGTTTCTCACCAACCTTTTGCCCTATCCCAAAATCCTGAAAAATGTGAATGAGGCAAGGGTCCCACAAGGCATGCACATACCCACCAAGGGGCCTCTGAGCCCACCCGAGCCTCTTACTACCCACACCACATTCAGCTCATGGGAACAGGGGTGATGTCTTCATTGCCCAAAGTAAGGCCACAGCTGGCAAAGTATTTAAAAAAAAAGTGTCTAAAACAGACCACCTTAAAATTAGGTACTTGGCTTTCACCACAGTAAATTAATTTTACACAGAGCCCAAATGCATGTTATGAATGAGAAGTGTCCAAAGGCTTGAAAATTAGTAAACATGGATCAAGAAATCTTGGAATACACGTTGCACATTACAAGACTAAGGAACATACCTGGCCTTCTTTCAGGGCAACATTTTGTGAGTTGTTGGTTTGGGGTTTTTTTTCCCCCCACAGCTCTCTAGAATTCACGGTATAGGGATGCATGAAGCATCTATTCTCCAAGCCACAAAGAGGACATGTGAATGGATGCAGATGGCATAAAAACTCAATTCCGATCCTTTTAATAGTAGTTGAGGATTCCCACCAGCTTAGCGAGATCCCTTTGGACTGAGGTCAGAGTCTGAAAACCAATAAATGATCAATATAATGGCTCTACGAAGAAACCATTTCCTCAGCTGTTTCCCCAGAAATTCTTTGGGATTATGGGAGATGCAATTACGGTACGCGTGCCTATCAGTTGGCAGCAATCTGCCTGGCTCAGGCAGGGTACCGGGACACTGACGGAGCAAAAGGACCCAGGACCTGCCTTGGGCACATGTGGCTGCTTCACAGCTTGTGCAGGGACAGCAGATCCCTGGACATGAGGTGGCTCCTCAGTGAGAGCCCAGCGCTAGCCCATCCTCCCAGCCTGGGGGAGCTCAGCTCAGAGCCTCATTTTCTGGCAGATCTACTGTAAATGTCCTCGATTATGGGTCCTGCTATTTCTCAAGTACTCATGCCCCAGCACCGTTAGGCGTTCAAGGCAAGGGGAAGAGCCGATGTGCAATTCATCTTGAATCTGGTGCTGTCGTCTCTCTCAGGGCACACGTATGTACACATGCCAGGACTGCAAGGGCAGGCTGTTAACCCAGCCCTCAGAGATGTGAGGAATATTTCGTGTTATATCCTTTGAGCAGAAGGGGGACTGCATAAATGCTTTTTTAACTCCCAGTTAATCCACAGCAACGCTGCCGGTCCAGTTAAATCCACAAAAACAAAGACGTGTGAAACTATAAAAACTGAAGTACCTCGGCTGGTGGCAGGGTTGGAAAGGGTTCAGAGAGACCATGTGCTTTTTAAGTTATATGTTTTCTGACCATGCACTCGGTGTTCCCCTGCTAATGGTGCTAGAGGAGGAAGCCAGCCTGACCTCCCTGGAAGCTCTCGTGCAGACCCAGTGTGCTCTCGCCCTTCCACAGAGACTGGTTTGGCACTGAAAACCTGACGGCCAGTGAGCCAAATGGATCCCTCGCTATGTGCACAGCCACTATTATTTCCTTTGACTTGCTCCAGAGCTTTCCCAGGAGCCCTATACGCTTGCCAAGAACCCATGACATCATTTAGATTATTAATAATTACAATATATTCACAGATGGATGGACAGATGGACACTCATATGACAGAGTTGTGCTTAAAGTCAATACCTCTCCTTTCTCATCCATCCTTCCCACACCCCCAGTTTTCCCATTTGCTTATCTATTCCCTCCCAGGGAGAAAAGGTCAAAGCTGGTAGTAGAATGAGTTAGGATTTTTTTTTTCCTCTTAAATAAACAAAAAACACATTACTTAAATGACTCTTCGTTTTTAACTCCATGCTCACATTTGCTTTACTGTGCAACCCTTACTGAGACTGCGTATTTTTAAGTCCTCAAAGAAAGAAACCTCAAACCTTTGTGATTTATCCTATCACGCCATTTACAGAAGAAAGGTTTGTTGATGACAGCTTTGCAAAGGGAAACGTAGAGCAATAACCACACAGAGCCAGCTCCAACCACCCTCCTCACTGGTCTGAGTTATTTCACAGTGGCCAAAGGTATGCTCAGCCTTTGCAGAGCAAAGAAGCAGAAAGATCCAGCTCTCACTGGGTTGTAAAGAGCCTGGCTCCTATTTTTATGGCATTGAAAAAACACGGGGAGAGGAGGGTTAGAAGAAACAGGGGGTGATGAAGACAAACAGTCATATGGTGATTCAATGTAAGGGTATGTGCTCACTCTAGAAAGTTAAGGTCTTTTGTGTCCCACTTCTCGGGGGCCTGCAGGAAAACACTGGTTTTCAGGAGAGCAGTGGTGCAGCATGTGGTTTCACACCTAGCTCAGAGTTTCTTTGCTGGATGTAAGGGAGAAACTAGCACAGTTTAATCTGGAGACTGTCACCTTTGAATATGTAAAAGCAGTTAGTTAACAAAGAACAGAACATCATTAGCTCCAAGAGGACTGAATCCATCTCATGCTGTAGCATACCCCAAGCTCACACTGGGCAGATACTGGCTCCAGCTCAGAGGACATTGGGACTGAGCTCTTCTCTCCTGAGCACCCAAGGAAACACAGCTCCATTCGTGGCAGGGACAAAGCTGTACGAATTGCCATTATGCCCACAGGGGTACAAGGGGGAAGGGCTGAGCTGAAACAAGCCCCTGCCCCAATAAAGACTCACTCACTAGATGTGTCTTGACAAATGTCAGGTTTAGTATGCACTTCCTCTCTAAGGAATTTCCATATTTATTGTTAGAAATTACTTAACATATAGTTACATACAATTTTTTTGCACATTTTTTATGCTGTCTTCTTCTCAGACACTATTCACACACACAACTCCTCTCCTTAAGGTACAGATTAACATCCATAGTCTATTTACAAAGCATCTCTCCATGGCTTTACCTATTAAAATTATAGTGTAGGTATCGAAGAAGAGCAGAAAATATAAAGTGTTAATGGAGCCTTTACACAGTTCCATACCAAGACAACACTGGCTGTGCAAATATCTCCAGCCATCTCATTTCTGACCTTAACCCAGTCCTAGGGCACTTTGAAGAAGATACCTCTACACAAATACATAGCAATTGTAGGTACCTTTGGGTATGCATGTGCACCTGTGTGTTGTGGCCAAATATTTGTTCCAAAGCAAGGTTCCCAGCTCCCAAAGTCTGCCCAACAGCAAGTCAAGTCCCACTAGGTCTTGTACTGGCTCCTGTGCTTGCAATGGAGAGCTCCATCTCAGGGAGATGACTAGAGGAAGCAGGCAATGAAGTAGATTACATTTTTGCTCATTAAAGAAAGAAAATTCCTGTAAACCTGCATGAGATTATCATAAAAGAAATATTTTCTTTCCCTTGACAGCTTTTGTTCAAAAAAAAAAAAAAATGTCTTGCATAGCTCAAAAGCAGACAAATAAACAAACATCCAAGTCACCTTGGGTTTTGGGGTGGCTGTTTTTTGATTCTTTGCCTACTGCTAGGAGCCTTACGATTTTCTCAGAACATGAAAATAAAAATAATATTTTTTATTAAAAAAGGAGACAACTTCAGATTTGACAAAGCTCTTTTTCTTAGTATCGACAAGCAATCATCATCTATCTTACAAATGGGTACTTGCCTCACAGCACATTTGTGCGATCACTGGATTCCTAGTCCTTCGAGAACCAAGATAACAAACGAATCTTCACCAGCTTCAATGATTTCAAAGCTAATCAGAAGATAAAAAGGCTGCCAGGACAGTTGACAATACATTACTAACCAACAACAGATCTTTGCAGGACATTTATGTATTTAAATTCCAAGTGTGGGGAAGCTTGGACACATGTCTATGAATACAAGGTTGCCAGAGCAAAGCAAAACTAAGCAATAGTGTAGCGTGGATGCCACAAAAGCATTTGGGTGTTCTGCCTGGATCCCCCACGGCAGCACAAGGCAGTGCTACTAGGATGGGACTCACATAGCAGCACCACACACTCCAGAGGAGGTCACAGCTGCACCCCTACAGGGGTTTTCCCCAAAGCAGCCCACTCAACACTGATTTCTGCAGGAAGACAAGGCAAATAGTAAAGATGGAAAATCCCAGTGACCCCATCCAAGAGCTCCCAAGACTGCCTGGGAAAGAGGAAAGGTCCTAGGACCAACACACTTGCATGACACATCAGAGGAATAATACACGTAGCCCTTCCCATGGTCTGAGTAACCACGGGAGGAGGAAATCATCTTAAAGATGATGAAAAGTAACTTGGATAACATGTTGAGAACTTACCTGATTTCATGTGGTACCTTCCGGAGCTATAACTTGCTTACAGGGATTCTTTTTCCATGCCATCACCTGAGGCCTAAAGTCCCCTGCTTGTTTTTCCACAGGGCACATAGATTTTGAACAAGGATGAAGGTTAAAGTCCTGATGCTTAATCGAGCACAGCTTTCTATTTGTCTTGGAGGTCCTGGATTTCTCTGCATTAAGCTCAAGAGCCGAATTCCCATTAGACTGGCTCTGCAATAGGCAATGTGCTGGATTCCCAACCGTTCTGCTGCTGCCTGTGTTTGAGACCCAGTTTTTGCTGCCAAAAATACCAATTTAGGCATTGCTAAAAGAGCAAGATGGACTATGGTCTGAGTAATAAAACCTCTGCAGAATCTGTTGCCCTTTCTTGTGCCATGCTCAGGACCCATCACAGCTATGGGTCAACAGACTGATCACGGATGCTGATGGCAAATGTAAATGCTCCTTCGAGCTTTTACCAGGAAAACTCTTAAACCTACCAAGAGCTCACTCTTCAAAAGAGTTGGTTCTCCAAAGCAAAAGCCTACATGTTTGACCTGAAATCTATATATAGATACCAGTCATTGAAAGTAATTACTCAAGTTCCCCTCCAATCAGGGCACTGCAAAAGAAGTTGCCTGTATTCCCCAGCAACACTGTCAGGAGGCTGATGATAATCCTTGTGCATTGGAAGGGGACCCCAGTGAGAGGTGGTTAGGGCATTTGACTGCCTTTGATGAGAGAACGGTTAGTGAAGAAGAGCTACGATAACCTCCTGACTCTAGAAAAATGTTAAAATGTGGCTCAGCAAGAATTTCCGATTATTTTACTTTATTTCCTGACTCTCGAGTTCAAAGCAGCGAAGCTGTTTCAAAGACAGATGAATATATTTAGATTTTGGTGACTGATCACAAGTTTCCCAAAAGCTTACATATTCATCCCAACGGGGAAGAGATCACTGAGGGCAGCTGTAATTGGTCCAGGGGCATTTTGATTATCTGCAGATTACCTGTGTCTTGATGCAAGGAAATATCTGTCAATTTGCTCAGTGGGGCTCAGGAGGAGTTTCTGTGGGAGACTAGATATCATGATGAGCCCTTCTGACAGCGGACCTCCCCCATCATGTCCACTTAAAGCCACTCCAAGGGGCTGTCACAGAGCTTCTCTACCCTGACCTAATCTCAGCTACTGAAAAGAAAATAAATGGCATATGAGCTGTTTATTACCCACCGCAGCAGCCCTGTGGCTCTCCTCGCAAGGGTTGGCGCCGAGGACCTGCCAAAAAAGCATCTGGAAAAGCACCACAGCTGCAAGGGAAAAGGGCTTGATGGGCTGGGGGAAAAGCAGCCCTATCCCCCACCTAACTTGCATTTTAGTCTTCGGTCAACTTTGAGACAACAACTGAAGAGTGAGTTCCCATTACAACATACATCATTTTATCAACCTTATTTTTTGTGATATTTTGTAAATTACAATAAATTTGCTTTCTTCTGAATATTCAGATGCTTCAAAAGGTACCCAAAGGATGCAATTAGACCCTAGGGAAATACGCTATTATGTGCGCATATCATGTTTTGCATAGGCTTTCCAGCGTCTACATAATTTATGTTTTTCTGCATAATTTCCCCTTTTTATGTTTCCTATGTGTTGGTGAGATAATGCAGAAGTCAGTTCTCTACCACCAAAAATACAGAAAGAACTTAAGTCTGTATTCTTACTTCACCCAATCTGCTTTACTTCCCACAAAACCCTTGGAAAAACCCCTGGAGAAATCCTTTCATATGCACCAAACATCAATGCCTGAGGAAAAACCCAGAAGGTCGAGGCAGCTCTCTGAAAGGAACCAGAACCTTGTCCACTCCCGTATTCATCTGGGCATTCAGAGGGGCCTCTGATGGATAACGTTGAAATGGTAAAGCTTTTAAACTGTTTATAATCCTCAATTCGCTTTTGAAACATACAAAAATAATTCTCCACGACTTTCAAGTTGCTTTTTAGCTTTCCATGCCAGTCATTTGCATCCAAGCTTGCTTTTAATTTAAAAAAAAAAAAAAAAAAAAAAAAGAAAAGAAAAAGAAGATAGGAATAATAAAAGAGAGGAGAGTTTTTGGTCAGGATGTAGTTAAAGTTGATGCCTACTCTTCCTTTTTCACTCTTGGCTGAAGATTTTTATTTGTGGATTTTCAATTTATTTAAAAACAAAAGCAGTAAAACAGGAAATAAGGGAAAAAGAAAAAAAAAAAGGGGGGGGGAATAAAAGTAGAGGGCAAGACTTTGTGCAGGTGATCCCACAGCCCAGTAGCCCCAGGCAAGCCTGGCCACAGACTGACACACACACCCCAAGTGCCTAAACATGGTTATTCCTCTTCCCCAGGATGCAACAAATGACTTGAGGGATGGATGAAAATACTTAATGTCTTTGGTGGGATTTTTTTCTGCTCTCTCTCAGGTACCACCCAGAGACTCATCTTCCCCAGGCGGTGATGGACAAGAAACAGGGACCTTTCCTTCTCTGCCCAGCCCCAGACTCACTGCACCCCACACACACGATGGCTGATCCATGTGTCCCAAATCCTGGAATCGCCAAGAGCATAAGAAAGTTTCCATAAAAGTAAGTTAAAAAAAAGACAACAACAAAAACAAATCCACTAACAAAACTATCTGCCCCTCATCTTTGCACTCATATTTACAAGTGCTCAGAAGAGTGAGCCCTTCAGACTCAAAACCAACAACTGTAAAATACAGAAACACATAATTTGTCCATTTGCCTCCAAAAAAACCCAACCCAGCCTACTAAAATAACCACTCCCAAACACAGTCCCTGCAAGTGAAATTGGGAGGGTAATCAACTTATTTAAAACTCACTCCTGAGTCCATGTAAAATCAGTCATAGACCAGCAAAAAGACATTATGAGTATGTTTTCTTCTCCACAAACCATGACAGCCTTCAAATTGCTAACAAAAAAATGTCTCATGCTAATAAAAAGAAAAAATATTTATGTTGTGAAACCCACAGCGTGTAACAGCAGGAATAAAATAATCTGGTAAAATTTAAAGAATAAGATTCTTTGTAGAATACATAAGAGAACACCTGCCGCTTTCCTTATTTTTTATTTATTATAATTAATATGTTCAAACTAAGCAGTATGCAGATGTATAAAAACAAACAGCTGAAAAGAAAATGAATACTTTTCATTAAAAGCTTCATCTGAAGTTGAGAAAAATGTATGATTAATTAATCACAACAGAATCTGCTTATTTAAAAGCCTATTGACATATGTTTTGAAATCATTTGTGTAATTCAAGATAACTAGCAGCAAGGACCACACGCACCCAGGCGCTTTCCCCATGCATGGGATGCTCTCCCAGAGCCACCAGTCCCCACGAGCAGGAGCCAGAACAGATAGATGATCGCTGTTTGGTGGAACACAGCTTATGCTAAAATTAAAAGTACAGGAGACCAGGAAAATGCCTTCCAGAGGAGTTCACTGTGCTTCAGCACCTCTTTCTTCATTAATGAAACACAGTGCAAGCCCGCTCATCCCCTCCCCCTTGCCTATGACTAAGCACTCAGGGTAGCACACAGGCTCTCACACCTCCCAGCAAACACACATACGTAGCCAGAGATTGTTTCCATACAACCAACTTGTACTGATAATCAATTTCCTAATGAGATGAAGGTGGACTTGGAAAAAGCTGAAGGTTTAGACAAGGTAAAAGTCACTGAAGAGAAACGCATTTATTCTAACGCAAACTAAACACACTAGGTCAAGCCTGGGTTTGGCGTGGTTACATGGAAGGCGAGGAAGGTGACATAGTTAAAAAGAAATTTCCTGAGGAAGAAAATTACAGGTAGGAGGTACAATAATGGGGCTGAAAGGGGGGTTTGGGAGTGGGCTCGCAGACCCACGCTCATGGTGTGCCCTTGGGCCCTGCTTTTACACACTCACCAAGCATTTTCCAAGCTATGAGCAGAGCAATATTTTAAGATGCACCTCTTCACACACCATGTAAGAAGTCCCTTACTTCTCACCCCAGTATCTCAGCAGAGCAGAGAGCTGTTTATACTAAAACTGTTTGTCCTCACCTTTCTGCCTCTGTAGCATGTGGAACCTGTTCATGAAAGCATCAATCCCCTCCTGTGCCTGATATTGCTCTAATCTAGAAACACAATGAGGCTCATGTCATAGATTCGTACCTTTGAGGTTATCAGCTCCAACTGTTAACCTAACATTGCCAAGTCCACCACTAAACCACGTCCCTAAGCGCCACATCTACATGTCTTTGAGGCTTGGTGACTCAACCACCTCTCTGGGCAGCCTGTGCCAGTGCTTGACCACCCTTTTGGTTGAAGACATGTTTCCTACTACCCAGTCTAAACCTCCTCTGGAGCAACTTGAGGGCGTTTCATCTTGTCCTGTTACTTGTTACTTGGGAGAAGACACCAACCCCACCTCACTACAGCCCCCTTTCAGGGAGCTGTAGAGAGCAATAAGGTCCCCCCTGAGCCTCCTTTTCTCCAGGCTGAACTCCCCAGCTGCTCCTTGTAAGACCTGTTCTCTAGATTCCTCACCAGCTCCTTTGTCCTTCCCTTGACACGCTCCAGCACCTCTACATCCCTCCTGTAGCGAGGGGCCAAAAACTGAACACAGTGTTTCAGGTGCCGCCTCACCATGCCCTTCTTGTGGGTGGGCGTCACATTTGCCAACCTCCAGTCAACTGAGGCCTCCCCAGTCAGCCAGGAGAGCTGATAAATGATGCAGAGTGGCTCGGTGAGCACTGCTGCCAGCTCTCTCGTTGCCGTTGCGTGGATCCCATCCAGCCCCATAGACTTGTGTGTGTCTCAGTGGTGTAGCAGGTCACTGACCATCTCCTCTTGGATTGGATTATGGAGCCTTCGTTCTGCTCCCCATCCCAGTCTTCCAGCTCAGGGGGCTGGGTACCTGGAGAACAACTGGGCTTACTATTGAAGACTGAGGCAAAGGCATTAAGTACCTCAGCCTTTTCCTCATCATCATTATGTTTCCCCGCACATCCAATAAAGGAGGCAGATTCTCCTTAGACCTTCCTTTTGCTGCTGATGTTTCTATATTTTTTTTTTCTTGCCTTTTATGGCAGCAGCCAGATGAAGTTCTAGTTGGGTTTTGGCTCTTCTAGTTCTCTCCCTGCATAATGTCACATCCTTGTAGTCCTCCCGAGTTGCCTGGCCTTTCTTCCAAAGGTCATAAACTCGCACATTTCCTGGTGGAATAGGAAAATTAAAACAAACCCACAAGATCTCTGTAGGATAAACAGCATCTTGGTCTCCACGGACAGAGTAAAGGTGGTTGCTCAGCCACCCAAAGAGCACCCAGGACACCCACCAGCACCCTAAGCGGTGTGGGGTGTTCCATTGGCACCAGGGCTGGGATGATTCCCTCTTGCCAACAGTCCCAGAGCAAACCCGAGCCAATCACCAGCTGACCCTGAAGGTGTGTAAATCGGAATTCATCTTTCACAAGATGGAGCAAGAAATAGGAAGTACAAAGGAGAAGCCAGAATGGATGCACTGCACTTCCACTCCTCCCTTTCCCAAAGCACTTCATTTCTGCTCTTCCTACTGCAACATCAGCATCCAAACCAGACCTCAACTAAATCATTGTTATGAAAGAATATAAACCCCCACTTTACATAAAGCAAAACAAATTAAAAAAAAAAACCTCTTCAAAGCAGCAACTGCCACCAAGTTTATTGAATGGAAAATCCCTATGTGAAACAAAAACAACATAAAAAACCACCAAACCAAAACAAACCAAGACCAACAGCAAAAAACACAGTCAAAAGAGACAAAAAAAAAATACAAGAATAACTGAGTCCTTCAAGCTCCCTTGTACTCAAACACCAACTCCTTGGTTATCTGAAATAACTTAATTTTCAGGAGAATTCAGGTCTGACACTTTCCACCATACCCCTTTTCAGCCTCTTCCAGCAGTGCCAGCACTTTCACTTCTGAGATGCCCAAGAAACAAGGCAGATAAACAAGATTTTCTCAAAAATTAGGATGGTGTAAAGCAAGAGAGAAGAGAGGAATGTTTCCACTGACACCAGCCAGGAGAAGCAGAAGACAGACACAACTCCTGTTGGTCTTCCTCTCATTAACTCCATGTGCCTTTTTTCTGGAGATGGAGCATCCCTCTCCGGCCATCCCCGGGCCAGCCCCACCCTGCTGCATACAGAAGCAGGGCCAAAGCACCTTTGAAGGTCTTGGTAATATTTTTGTAGCACTGGTTTTGGTTTTTTTCAGCATAACTTCACTTCACTTGGTTTCGATTTCTTCTCGTAACTACTGGTGAAGACCATCAGTGTCCAGGAGACCACAGTGACATATATTTGCCACTTGACATCACAACTCACCACTGAGCTTGAGGTGCACCTTCCTTGCGTGCACGCAGCTGGCCTCTCTCCCCACTGTAAAAACCTCGTTGCTGAAGTCTCGCACAAACCGTTACCAGGTTGTTTCATTTATTATGATCCAAGAAGGCATTATTACATCCCACCATCTGAACTGTGCTCTTAAATAACAGCTTGTACAATAATTAAACCTAGTAGTGAGAACATTGTTAAAATCAATGACCCAGTGCATTGGCAGTTTAAACACATTTTAAGTTAACTCGATTATACCAACTGCAATTCGGGAGAAGTTAAGTCAGTGTGAATGGTGTGGATGAGTGTCCAGCAGCTGCATCTCCACAGGGCTCAGAGCTTCCCAAGGCAAAACCTTCACCACCTGCATTTCAGTGGGATGCGCCACTTCTCCATCCGTCTCCTGTATGACTGCTCACAGGCTGGTACCAAACGTAATTTGAACACACAAAATATTTTTAACACCAACATTTTTAAGAGTAAAATCAAAGGAGCAGCTCCTCTTTCTTTCCCTTCCAACGACAGAAATGCTCTGAGAACCTGAAATGAAAAGCGGATACACGAGGGTACTGAAGGTTGGAAGGTATCATAATATGTTTTTCCACAAGCCCTTTTTCCAATATGAATATATTCACACCATTTGTGACTACATTCTGTTCACTTTTGCCTCCTGAAATCATCAATGAGAGGATTTTAGGCACCCCAAGGAGGGACACCTCACTGCCCCACAACTCACCCTGATGCCATGTCCCTGGGGGACCTCAGAAAGTTCAGCTGAATTAAGCAGAAGCAGGAAAACTCAGTGATGCGACGTGTAGTTGGTGGGCTACATAGCCAAAAAAGAGACATGACAGAACAATACAAAATAACATATGACTTCAAACCTAAACTGCATGGAACTTTCGACAAATGGAAAACTCATTTAAAGTTACTTAGGAACATTTTTTCATAAAAAGTGAAGAAACAAAATTTACAAAAAAAAAACCAAAAAACAACCCCACACCAAAAAAAACGAAACACAAAACCAAAAAAACCCAAGAAAACCCAAAAAACTTAAAGTTTTTCATGTAAGAATAAAGGCTGGAGAAGCAAAGACCAGTTCTTCCCTACTCTTCTAGCACTGGTTCCTATGCCATTGTGAAATTAAGGAAATAACAGAGGAAGAGTCTACATAATGAAAAAAGGCATCTGATACCTTTTTGCGCAGGACTATTTTTTTTTTTAATTATTTTTCTACAAATTGAAAGTATTAAACAAAAAAATAGAGAGCTGTTTTGAATCCAAAATTCGATTGAAACCTAGAAAAATTACTTCTGGACAACTTAAAATTTCTATTTAAGTGAGAAGGTTCATCAAAACTGGCTCTTCTCATGAAAAAAACACTTTAACAGACTGTAGGGTTTCAGTCCAAAAGTGTTTGTCAGAAAATTCCCAGGCCAAAATACTTAACCTTAAAGTACATATAGCTATATGTCAGTATTAAAAAACAATAGCCAAATTATTTAACAGACAGATTTTTTCCCTGAATTTTTTTCTTGATCTGCTTGGCATATAGTAGTCAGAGGGATTTATGATACATGGAGGAATACCTATATATGTTTTATGTAACATACACATAAAAATGTATTTCTTCATTTCAGACGGGTGGAGAGATCCCAAGCAGTTTTGACCTCTGCTATTTACAGAGACCTTTGCTGGCAGAGGCTGTGCTCCCAAGTACAGCAAAGAGATTATTTTCTCACTCAAGTTTTTATTTATAATATTATAAAAATAAATTGACATATTTAAGGGATGTGTCATGTTTTAAAAAGCCCAAACAAGGCACATTTTGGACTTTTTATTTTTAAGGTTTGCTCTTTTAAAAACAATTTCCTGAATAGTTTTCTATGTAGAAAAGTCTATCACAACACTCAGTTTTTATACAACTTCAGTCAGCATCTTCAAAAAGCAAATACATAAACACCCTTATGAGCCTTACTGGAACCAAGAACAATACTGAAATTCCCTTTTATAGCAAAGAGTCATTCAGCATCACTGAAAATTAGACCCAGACAAGAAGGAGCTGAGCAAGTGCAAATTTTTTCAGCAGGTTACTATGTACCGTCCTCATCCTAAGCAGGCACCAGACAAAAAAAAAAAAGAAAAAAAATATCCTGTTTTTAAGTTCAATTTAGCTGCAACTAGTTCATATGCTTTGTTAAAAAAGGTATCTCATCCAGGTCAAAGGCACAGATTCTGCTGTGCTGGGATACAACAGCTCTTAAAGCACACAACAAATAGTACATTTTGTGTTGAAGAACACCCGCATGCCTCTGCAAGGGGAAGGGAGAAATAGAAGAAAGAATTTGGAAATTCAATTTCCAAAGATCACTGGGGTAAAATCCCCACAAACTGACAAGAAAAGCCTTTGCTTAACAATCGGCTGGACCAGGACCATCCTTTTATCTCAAAGGACACTTCCAGTAGTACCTCTTAACTAACGGCATTTAAAGGGAGACGACTATTTTTAAAATATTCATGTAAAAGAGGCCTGTGATCAGGCTGTACTAAACCCCATGAGTGTAAATGTCTGCTCCACTCCCATCCCTGCCCTTTCTGCTTTGCTCCTGCCTTTAAAAGCCATCGGTGCTGACATTTTCACTTTTCTCCCTGGAAACAAGAGCAGTTGAATAGCTCCGTGTGTCGATGCTGGCACAAATGCAGGAGGCACATGGGGTACAGCAGTGGTTAAGGCTATACCCTGCTGATGACTCCCTAACTCAGGTCTTTAAAAATCATCAGTATGGACACTTTGAAGAGGTAATTTTCATTACAAGTACTCAATGTGTAACGAAGACTTCCAGCCCAAATTGTTCAGGCAGCATTGGCACATCGCATAGACATGATATCTGACATACTCAGAATTTCCTTTAAAAATATATATTTTAACTTTTGTTTACATTCCTTTTAAAGTGCAGGTTTCTACAATGAACCTACGGAATGTAGCATCACTGTCCTCTCTGTTCCCTGATTTTCAGCAATTCTTGACCGAATTTGCTCAGCTTCCACCAACACAATGTTTCCCTCCTCCTTTCCCACCTGCCAGGCACAAAACTCAAGCTGGGACGTGCAAGTCAGGGTGGCTCCTTGTCTGGCTTATCCATCACCACGGGGAACGAGGATCCTGCAGACATCTTCACTGCATATTACCAACACCCAGCACCCCAAGAGAGACCATTTTGATTACGACAGAAAATTGCAGTCTTACACATCTGCTCGTTCAGTAAATTCTCTTCTACATACATAGGGTCATCCATTGTCAATGACATACCTGATGGAGAGAAGCTCCATGTAGTTGGGTGCATGGGGCTCCATGATGACCATTCTTGTGCTCAAAAAGCCTGCATGGTGCAAAATTACCTTCACTGGCATTACTCCTCACTGGCATTTTAAATTTTAAGAAAATAATAAATCACTAACTAGAGGCAGTTCTAACGAGTGAGTGTATGTGTGGAGGATAAAACAGACTATTGCAATTGATTATTTAGTGCAAAACCAGAAGAAAATTATCACAGGTGGTGATGGCAGATGTGACAGCCCAGGATACTTGGCAAAATATGGAGTATATCTGATTACTAATATGGATGCTTCCATGGTGTGGGTGGTTCAACATCTTCCAAGCCATTTCAATAGTAAGGAGTTACATATAATAATTAAAAAATGCAGTTACAGATATTTTTTTTAAATACATAAATCATCATCTATAGCAGCTGCTGTGAGGTATTAACTGGCTAAGCAAAGCTATAAAATTCCTTCAGTAAAACAATGGCAGCAATTAAATGTTTAAAAACTGATCATTGCTGTCAGGTGGATGCATGGCCACATGAAAGACAGCAACCATACATATTGTATCATGGCACAGGGCCAAAGCTATTGTATTTCCAGGCAGTGATTCTAAATTATATTTATTACAGTTAATTATTTAATGTTAATTAATTTCCTCCTGCTTCTTCCCCAATATTTTATGGGTTTTGCCTGGTAGAGTTTTAGGGGGAAGGTGGTGGTCCCCTGAGTGTGGAAAAACCCCGCTTTGTCCCTGATGGTGCAACCAGCCCGGCTGTCCCATTCTCAGTCAAGAAAGAAGATGGCTGGAGATGGGTGTGATGGCTCTGCTAACTCTGTCTCATGACCTGAGGAAACACTGCTGCCGTCTCAGGTTGAAAATTGCCATCATTTATGTGTAGAGAGAAAGCACACGGCAACGCGCATTTGCAGAGAGATGTTTTGGCACATACTCATCATTAACATGACTTATAGCTTATTTTCAAACCATGCAAAAATCCCACTGCTTCTTTTCCTCCAAATCCATGAAGGAAAAGAAAGAGGGTTGTTTTGAGTGTGTGATGCAATTGCTGCTTGGAAAACAAGCAGCAAGAAACCTCACAATATCCCCAGCAGCAGGAAAGCCCCAGAGCAGCAGGATCCTTTTTCCCCAGCAAATTCCACCAATCATAGTCCTGTGCATCTATTAAAGGGGTAAACAGTCCACACTGACCTCTAAACAAAGTGGCAAGAAGCCCTTTATGGTAGCAAAGGTAGTACAGAGACAGTAATTGAAAGCACAAAGCCTTTTTTTTTTGGCCAAGGAAGCCTTCCTGTATGATCTACAGCCTGAAGCTGGGAAGGCAGTATCTATGTCCATTGATTAAATTCCTGTCTGTTGCGTCTCACATTTGGAAAGCAAGGTGGTGGTGAGGAAAAAAAAAAAAAGTAATCATTATGAACTAAGTCTCTCATTCAACCTTTCATGGGATGTATGGATAAAAAAAGATTTATAAGACAGAATGATGACACAAATTAACTGCTCTCAATAAAAAGCCTTTTCAAGGACAGTTTGTCCAGACAAATGAATTCATCCTACACTTCTTAGGTATCTGCAAGTTAAGAGTACGCAATCATGAAGGGTTTATGTTCAGAATACATACATCACCTAAAAACACCAGTGCAATTACTATTTTTAGGAAGTTTTACTGATCTGCAGACAGAGGCAAGTATGGGAAGTATAAGAGCATCACGCAAACAGCAAAGGGAACCTGAGTAAGGGCTGCATCAGGACAGGCATGTGATGAGGTTTAAAAACAAATGACTGAAAGACCCAGGAGCTGTGCTCACCGGCTTCATCTGTCTTTGCCTCTGTTAAGAGCAAACAAATTGTTCTTCATATAGCTCTGGCTTCACCCTTAACCTCCTGAAAGATCACAAAAGAAATATGCACCAGTACCCAGGAAAACTCCCACAGCGGTTTATCTGTACTAGGTTCAGCATTTTATTTTACCTCTCTGAAATATAGACCAAATATGAGCCCTTGCCTCATACAAATCTTCTACAAATCTCCCTTTGTTCAGAGCCTTTAGACAAAACAGAAAATTTAATACAGTAAATCTCCAGGGAGAAAGGGGAGGTGGAATGGTCCAAATCCAACAGAAAAACATTTCCAGGCCACTTTCGCAGGCCTGTGTCCACCCCATTGTCACCAAGAGTTTCCCACCTGGGCCTGAAGGAGACCACTGAGCAGACAGGGATGCGATAACCACCCTCCCACAATAAACTCTTCCAGGATACCCCCTTGGCCTGGACATCAGACAACCTCCAACTCTGAAGCAACTCTCCTGTTGCGAAGAATGGAAATAAAATGCAATAGTATTTCTATTTAGGGAAAAAAAAATAAATAAAAATTAAAGCCCTTGAGCCATTCCTCTCCTTACAAGCAATCCAGATGCTTTTCTCTTTCACACTCTGCTTTTCTTTTTAGTGCCATGAATTTGCATTTTCTAGTCTATCTAATTCTAGCTAATTTTTTTATTTCAGTTTAGTTTTAATATAAAATCTCTGTGGTTGGTGAAGAAATCGGAAAGGGAAGATATACTTCAATTCCTCACATGTTTTCAGCATCCTTGTGGTTGTATTGGCCCCTCAGAGAGTCATCTTCCGACTTGCTATAAGTTTCTTTTCAGAGAGAGAAATAAAGCAAACCAGAATGCTTCATTTTTACAGCATCACTCATTTGACCCAGACTGTACTGTACTTAATTTAATTTACTTGTTTACAAACACAAGCACCCTCACTCCAACCCACCACTGACATTCAGTGAGGAACCCCCACCCCCACCCCACCCCCTTCATTTTTACACCAACACTTCTCCAATTAAGCAATAAAAGATGCTTTTAAGCCCTATCCTTTCCGGACAACACTTTTTTCACCCAGAGATTGACTCCCTATGGCACAGGCACACTGCCAGGAGCTTGTCCCTATCCTCACCCACATCTCAGCACAAAAAAAGCCAAACAACGGTGGTTATCCAAACTGAGAGCAATGCAGGTGGTAGAAAAGGTGTCTCCTGGAAATCAGTAATTACCCACTAATTCTGGGGGATCCTTTATCCTAGAAGCCACGCATCGATGTAACGGATGTGAAGGGCTAGTACGAGAGAGACAAACACAAGGGAAACCCATTTACAAACAAAGGCTACAATCCCGCATTAGCTATTATCTTTCCCTTTATTTAAGCACATGTCTGCAAGCACTGCCCAAAGACTGTGTATGTTTAATAAGCCCCTGGTTTCCCTCTTGCTTTGTCACATCTGTCTTATTCCTGCCAATATCCCACTTGCAACTCCATCTCATCCATGCACAGCCATTCATTCAACAGAAAAAACATCTTGTGATGCAAAAACAAGCTGTGATTTTTAAGCAATTTGATAATAAGTATTTTCCGAGTGCTAGATAGAGCCTCTGCGCATAGAAACAGTCACTGTTTCACCATTCACTGACAAATGCCATCAAATTAACAGTAATCAAATCAGTGCTTCAGCTGGTACCAAATTGTTGGCTATATACCCATACTGTACATTGCTAAGGGATGGCGGAGACAAAGAAAAGGCAGAAAATAAGAAGGAAGAAGAAAAGAAAGGAAAAAAAAAAGAAAAAAAGAAAAAAAAAAGGCAAAAAACCCCATTCATTATCTCTGAATAAAGAACAATTTTGTCTTCAGCCTCCTGCCAAGCACAAACCTCCTGTAAGTACAATGTAAGCACAATATAAGCAATATGTAGTTTACATTGCCTTGTTGGCAAATCAAACTGGTCAAATTCAGCCTGACACCACTATCTGTTTTGGTCAGCTTTCCCTTTTCCAAGCACGAGATTTACAGTACACCCATAGCTCAGCACACCTAATTCAGAGGCAGCAACAGCTACCAGATAAATCTATTTAGTAAAGCAAAATTATTGCTCTAAATTCAAACTTTTCTGCTCCCTGTTATGCTTTTGATGCTAGAGGAAAAATAGAAAGAAAAGGAGAAAGAAACACCCTTTTTGCCTTGCAATGCAGACCAAGATCTGCTGGCACTTCCAAAGAATTTGGGAAACAAGATGATGCTCGTCATCACCCCATAACTCCTGCTAGCTACTCACCATGATTCTTCTTTGGATACCTTTAGCAAACCTTTGGATGGATTATCTGGCATAACACACATCAGCCTGGGTGCTGACATTTCCCGAGACAAATGATGGTTCGATCTGTCGCATGACCGTTTCAACCGATTTTTTCCCCATGTATTTGGGGGAATTGCATCTACAGCTCGGCTGATCAAAATTCCTCAGAGGTGGGGAACAACAGCACACAAGGTAAAGCAAGGCCATTAACAAACCACTGGTGGGAAACATCCGCAAGGATTTTAAATTCTTTAACACAGGGCTCAAAATAATGCAATAACACCAGATTTTGAATTGCAGCCTCCCCAGACAAGCAATAATTTCTTTTCCGGTATCCACGATGAAGAAAACCCCTGGTCTGCACTGCCCCAGTGCCTCTCCTTCCCCATGCAGGAGCCTGTCTGTGCTGAGCAATGCGCTGTGCACGGGTTGTAAAAAATATGAAGCAAGGTTTCCCAGTATAACCATGTTTCATAATAAAGTGCCCACAATTAAGTGTTCCACATGAGAAATTTTTTAAAAATTCATTCTGCTTATTGTTTTTAATGCAGCTTCCTAACCTTTGGTATCAAACCAGCATATTTTCCACTTAAAAATGCCTACATAGGTAGAAAAATAGGTAAATAAAACTCTTCAATAGCACAAAACTAAAATATGTGCATATGTAAGGGTTTATAACAACATTGCATTCTTTTTCTTTTTTCTTTTTTTTTTTTTATTGCTGAAGTCAATACAGTGGTATCTGCCTGCACCAGCTCTGAACTGGGCTCAGGAAGATTTTTTGTAGGGAGTATTTATACCTCAAAAGGTCCCCTGCTGATGGCTGCAAGCAGAACTGAGAAAAAAACTGGCAAAAATATTTACAAATATTTTAATAGTTGCCAATTTTCATAATGTTATAGCAAGTCTGACTGGAGTTGGAGATTTTCTTGAAGCCTCAGCTTTCACAAGCAGTGATGAGAAGAAACTAGTGATTAAATGAGAATCAGAGCCTTCCTGCAGATAAGCAAGAAAAATCACTAGTCCCCATAGTTGCAAAAAATCTTAAAAATGTGTTCCAACTACAACATAGACTCAGAAAAAAAAAGGCAAACCTTAAAAAAAACCGCACAACTACTTCATTTGTTGTTATTAACCTGATTTTTTTTTTCTATACATTATTATTAGCAGCTTTTTCCACTTAATTTTTTGTAAGTATTTTTGGTTTTGTTTGCAGTCTGCGAGTATTCACATTAAAATAAAATAATAAAAATCAGGCCAAAGATAGCAGCTGCTCAGTAAAGAAGCTTGTCCCCGAGAACCACAAATGAGGGATCTGCACCCCCTAGTCTCTTCTTCTGTATACAGGGCTTGTACTCTACTACTTATCTTGGGGCTTTCATGGTCAGTGGGGAGAGGGCTCTCTCCAGAGGGAGATTCACGGCACCATCGGAAGGAGAAACCTCCGCCTAAAGCTGCTTCTCTCCTTCTCCCCGCTGACTGCAGAAGCAGCGTCAATGAGAAGCTGAAATCACATCTCTAATTGCTAACTTTCCAAATCCCAGCTGGAGGGATTGTGCCTCAACATTACCTGGCACAAATTACGAGGATTAAATTATCCAATCCAGGGCCAAAATGTAGCTGCACAGCTTAAGTCAGCAAAGGCACAGCCCAGACAACAACCGCCGAGTTGAAATTGAGAAACACACCTAATCTGAAATAATCAACAGGCGGAAAAATCACGTAAATTAATTCTTCAGGCAATTTCAGTAGTACACAGCAGTACACATAGCTGAGCTGGCGACTCCAATGACAGAATGAAAATGTCTTTCCTTGTCCCTGCCCCTGCCCCATTCTCTGTCAACTCAAAAAGTCCAAAGATGAAATGAATTTGCAAGGCCCTGGTGACAAGAGTGCTCGAAGCGAGCTCTGCCAGCCCACCCCCGGCACGGGTGCTGGTTGGCGGTGGGGTGGGCTGGGGGGACGTCAGGGGAGATGCCTGGAAGTCATTGCCTTCTGGCTCACCTCCAGTCATCCACGGAAAAATCAGTCCTGGTAAAGTTCACGCAGTGAGCACTGAGATGCGTTGTGAAGTGCAGGGGAAAAACAGGGGAAATGTTACATCTGCAGGGAAGGGTTTTAATAAATGTTTAAGGAAATGACTGCTCTTACAGTCCCACTCTTCCCTGTAAAATGGAGATCTTGCTTAGATTCCTGTCAGTGAGGTTGTTGTCCCCAAAACTGCAGCTGTCTCAATGCATTTGTGGGGTCCTGTGTGATCTTCATGTGTTTACATGTCCTGCGTAAGGACCGCATTGACTTGTGAGTTACCTTGAATCCTTTCCAGCCTTTTTTCCCTGCTCCCCAGCAGCTAACATAGAAAACATTTCTAGCAAATGCCTTTATTTTCAATCCGATTTACACTGAGCCAGTCTGATGACCCCATTCAAAATGCAAATGGAAGAGTATTTCTGGAAACATCTTTTCTACACGTTTGCGTTGGTCTCCTCATTGTTAAGCAGAGAGCAAGGCATTTTTGAGAACACTTAAAAAGCATGGTCTGAACCCAAAAGAGCACATCAGATTGACCTGTGCACTCCCAAAAGCTGCGTTGCTCAGAGCAGTCACACAGACCCACTTGGAGAGCGTGCAGCGCACCCATGCCACCAGCCAGCGCCACGTTATCCCACAGCTCATTTGTTCATTTTTCAGCCAGGGAGCGGCTTATAAGCAGCAGCGCTGATCTAAATAAAAGCTCTCTCCAACTTATCTCTAACAGTGAGCCTCTCCATTTAAAACGTGTTAATAACCCTAACAGATATCCTTATATACCGCCAGTAACGGGTGCAGGCTTGGGAGCACAGCTGCGCATTGAGCATTTTCTCGTGGGTCAGAAGTTCAAACACAGCCCACATCAGAAGTAAGTCAAAGACATTTCTCCGTCGATAGTTGCGTACATCGGGCTAGTAGTTCAAGTCTGGTTTATGAAAGAGTCCAGCTGATAAAAGCCACCGTGAGAAGCGATGCTGTCCGCACCGCTGGCCAGCAGTCACGGCAGAGAGGACTCCCATTTGATCCCTAGCATCTGCTCTTTTAAGGAGCTATCCTAGCCAAATTATTCATTCATCTTCTAAAGCATGGAGACCAACTCTACTAAGCTATGAAAATGAGATAGATTTAATTTCTGAACTCTCTGATTCTTGGGGTTTTTTTAGTGAACATCCATCAAAGTTTGCCTAAAATGTACAAGTGTTGCAGCCAACAACTTGAGAACATCCCAGATCCCACATCACTGCGGTTCCTAAAGCTAATCTCTGCAACCCACCTCCACCCAAGACATCAAGATCCCTGTTCTTATGGATGTGTCTTTGAGGCTTTAGGACTTCATGACTACATCCCATTTAGCAAATGTGGAATGCAGCATCTTTGACTCATGTGCAAAGATAAAGCAATACTTGGAGCAAGTTGTGTCAGATAGACACAACAGAAAACTGTCTGCAATTGCTGATTGCACATCCCTCCATTAGGACTATTTAATACTCATAGAAATAAAGAAAAAACACATACACACAAAAGTGAGATTTATCAGGCAGTTAATTGCCAAGCATTTGAGTTTTAGAGTTGGGAAGCCGTAATTTTAATTATTGCTGCATTATGCATTCACACATTTTCATGTTCACGTAATATAGGAACCTCAGAATAACATGACACATTTTAATTAAAACAATTATTTATTGACAATTAGATCTATTCAAATAGCACCTACCTTTCAGCACCTCTCACTGTTTTCTTCAATGGTGAATGGCACTTCAGAAACAAAAACAGTTCAGATGTAAAGTGTCAATATTTTTTTTGCTACATGCTATTTCCTTTTCTTTATGAGTTTCCTATCTTAAAGCTGTCGCTATCTCTGGAGTTATATAGAGGGCCACTAAATAACAGGTCTCTCCTTTATTTATCATACAAGTTGTGACTTTGTTTCCCTCTTTGCCAACCACATAAGGAAAATTCACGCCAGGCTTTCATTTGTTCACCAGACTGATTACATGAGCCACAGACTTTTCATAACTGCCGTTGCTCTTTTGCAAGTCAAGCTTACCATTCTCAAGCAGCACATAAACCAATTTAAGCTTTTAGCAGGGGGCCAGCTTTGAGCCAAAACACAAGAACAAGCTGGGTTCTGGAAAGGTGTTTCCTTATAGAACCACGTACAAAGAACACTGGCTGCCCTTTATCACCTTCCTTGGTGAGTTCTTCCCTTTCTGCAGTCAGAAGTCTATTATAGACTTTTGCCAAGAGCATGTAAAAGAGTAACTTTGAAATTTAGCAGCAAAACCAACCAAAATAATTTTTAAACTATGCCCAGAACAATATAACTTACTTATTTCTTAGCTATAAACACAGGAAAAAGAAGGAGTTTTAACCAAAAAAGAAGGAATTTTAACGAAATTTTTCCCACTTAATGTGCTACAGAGCCCTTAGAATAGCTTCAAGATAGAAAAACAAGTAAGAAGAAAGAAAAAACTCACAGCAAGTGGACTTGAAATCCAGCACACAAGTGCAGAAGTCCTCTCTGACTCTCAAGGAAGCAAAAAACTAACCTTAACATTGTCCTCTATATTTTTAAGCCACAGACCAAAGCTTAATTTTGGTAAAAAAAAAAAGCACTTTTCCACTAAAATGCTGTGTTTTGTCTGTGAACTAACTGAAACATTGCAAGAGTAACAGTAACTCCTTCCCCCATTACCTCTTGCATTCAGAAGTCTCCCTGTAACAGTATTTGAGTTCCACCACTTCCATACTTGGGTGTGTTTTGCTCTAATTAAGGACTTGTTACCCCTAACTAAGGCAGATTCCACTTCACACTCCTAGTCAATCAGGGTAACGAGCAGGTCCTACCGCTCTGCTCAGAGAGCAGCACATCGGTGTTGGCACAAACCCATCAGGTCTGCTGGCTCTAAAGGGCTTCATTGCCCCAAACTGGGAATTAGTGCAGTGCACGGCACAAAACTCGGTACAAAACAAGCATCAGCTGCAGAGGGAGGTGGCAGCCATACTCACTTCAGAAGGGAACATTAGCAGTACATGTTAGATCAGCAGATCCACAAAACATACCTAAAGCACTGGTAGAAATAGCACAGTTAAAGGTCTGGTGGGCAAGTGAGCTTCTCAGCAAATCCAGTTTCTAACAGACGTGGATACTGGACCTCAGACATTTAGGAACTGAATTGCACCTTAGCCTTGCAGTTATGCAAAACCCCTGAAGATAGCTGTTGTGGAAAAATCTGACGTTAAGAAAATTGCCTCTAAACCCATAATCTTTTCCTGATGTTGTACTTTTTATCAGTTAAAAATCTTGGGTTTTTCTCTTTAATTGGGAGGTTTGTATGGCAATGTGTTAGCCTGGCATATTGGATGGTTTACTAGTATTCATGTCTGTAAGAACTTCTGGTCTCAGTAATAAAATTCCAGAGGAAATGTACCTGGGGTGATTTATTTTTTTTTTTTAATATATACTTTTTAAGTTCATACTGCAATTTCATCTCATGTTTCTTTATATGTGGCTAATGAGATTTCTATTCCTTAAATTATTCTTTGTTTCACACGTGTTCCTCTTTGACGTGGTTGCTTGCCAGATGCTGTGGTGGTGGGTCGCTGGAACCAACCCCCCAGGCAGCAGGGAGCTCTGCCCTGCGCCGCCTCCTGCACAACCTTCTCCAACAGCGTGAGTACTATCACCTTCATCATAAATTCCAGGTTTACTCTGTAGGGAAAACGTTTCTGAAACTATAGAGAGCTATTCTGGGGTAAAAGACAGAATGTAACTTCCCAGTGATTCACATAATCTCAGTCAAACTTGTCCTAATTAGGAAACAGGTAATTGTATTTGCTTGAGAGGTGACAGCTGCATTATGAGGCCAGAAATGCAACTTCCTGCGGTTGCTGCAAACCATTCTCCCCTTCTCCTCCCGCTTTCCCAGAGAAAACTCAGGAGGCCACAAAACAGGCGTACAAGTGGAACGTATGCACCTTCCCAAAGCCCAAAAAGAGCTTTTCTCCAAGAGGATCACAGGTCCACTGTGCATTTGGCAGCAAAAACATGCAAAGGGAGTGCAACGCTGTGGAAGCCTCTAAAGGCATCAAGGAGAAAAGCAGTTTTCCAGGATGATTGGCAAGAGGTAGGTTATCTTCAAGCTGTTGCCAAGGACTAGGACATAATTAGATGTCGGGCACAATTCAGCAACTGCCACCAGCTCCCCTCACCGCTCCAGCCCAAGCTGTGCAGTGCTGGGCTCCTGACTGGGGATCGTTAGGAGCATCACACAGGCACAGGTTGGGAAATTCTTTGCCGGTAGGCACTGATATTAAACTGCTCTCACCAATCCTGTGTCCAGGGGGTAGGCATGCAGAATTTAGGGCAAGGGGGAAAAAAACCCAATAAAAATAAATAGAACATAGTGGGGAGAGAGAGAAAAAGAAGCATATATAATATATTGATTTTTGAGATTCACAAAGGGGAAGATGAGAAGACTATACCCTAGCTGCTTTTAACAGTGCAGCAATGCTTATTGATACTGTTTTTGCATTCTCCATGTGCTAGTTTGCTGAGGACCTTGTTTCTACGTGCAGAGTACACACCGAAAGATGATGTGTTTGCGGGGATTACATTTCTTAAAGGAAGACAAAAACAATCAGCGGTTAATATATAAAAGCCTGACAGTCTATGTAGGGATGAAAAAGAAATTACAGCTCCTGGTATGCAAAACCTGTGAAAAAGCTCTCCAGTCTTACTAGCGTGAATAGACGGGTGTTGAATAAATCCTGTTAGACATGTTTATTTCAGGCTCCTCTGAAAACTATGGTGCAAGACATGCTCCTTCCCTGCGTGTGCTCAATTTTAGCGTCTCTTCAGTCACTGAGGCAGAATTTTCCCCATGTATTCAAAGAGCTGAATAGGTTGGTTGGGGTCTGCAAGATTCCACTACACAAGTTCCCGCTTTCCAAGGAAAGCCTTCCTATGGCAGTTGTGTGGGATATTATTGGGATATTTCCTAGTTTTCAGGCAATGCATCTAGTGCACCTGAAAGAAAGAGTTGCACAACTGTCCTCTGAGGATTAATGCATGACAGGAGCATGTGCAAATGTATTTATGCTATTTTACGCAACTAGACATTTGTTTGTAAGTGTTTTTAGACCTCCTCTATGAAAAAAATGGGATTAGTGAAAAATCTGCTTTGTGATACTTGAGGAGGAAAATGGTTGTGCTAGTTGGGATATGACATCACAGTTATCTGGAAGGGATATGATGTCACACTCTCTCTTCATTACACCATACCATACGGTGAGCAACTCATTCACTGATTGTGCTATCTCCTAAATGATGTACCTGACTCAGAAAGAACAACATAAGATTGTACCTTTTTCTTTACTCACACTGTGCAAATGATCACAAACTCTTTTGCAGCCCACCTTGGGACAATACGTATGATTTGACTGAAGGTTCATCTGAGGTTACCTGATCTCTGCCCCTTTTTAATAGACTTTTGAACTTCCAATAAAATATATCTAGGGCAATTCCCCCACCAGCAATCTCCAGAGCTATCTGTAGAGATTGGGGTCTCCTGCCATACTGTTTCAGATAATATTAGCCCCAACAAGGATGAGACTGTTTAGGTGAAGAGATTATTAAAGACCTTGTTCTGCAGGGAAATGGAAAGAGGCATTTCAGACCCATCAATGTGTTAGCTGGGAGCACACAGGACACTGAGCCAGGAGACCCACCATGCATGCCAGCCTCCATGCTGCCTGGCTTTGTGACTTTGGGGAAAAAAAGGGGGGGGGAAAAGCGGGGGGGGGGGGGGGGGGGGGGGAGAAAAAAGGGAAAAAAAAACCCCAACAACTTTCCCCTCCCTGCCTCAGTTTTGCCACTGATTAAAAATAAGTGGATAAAATGACTCTTCCTTTTTTGCGGGATGAATATCAACCATGGCATAACAGGCAGTCGGCAGTGACCACTGCTGCTGGCTTACATGGCTTGGTGGTGCGGAGCAGAAGACCTCAGGCTCACTGCAGACACCAGAAAGGCTTTGCATTGATTTTCACTGAGCGCAGATCTGCAGCTCATTGGAAGATTTGCCCCTGTGCCTCCCCAGCAGCAGAACTTACCCCCTCGTCTTTGTTTTTAAGTAGGTAAAAAAATAAAACCATACCTGAAAGCACTATTTTGGTTCTCTGTCAGCATCACCTGCACTCCCTTTCACACCCTTTGTCACTTGATCTGGCCTCCAGCTCCCTTGCTTTGCCATTTGTAGGCAATTGGCCATTTGTTGCAGCACTAGTTGTCATAAATCCTTTGGGGAGACCGTTGCAGTGGGAGGGTTGATGGCCACCTCTGGCAGCACCACTGGCACCACCACGCCGAGCCATCGTGGGAACCTCCCTGCCATGGGACGGGCTCCAAACCTCACAGATTTTCACCTAAACCATCCAGGATTCAATATTCAATACAGGCACGGAGAAGGGAGAGAGCAGAGAAGACCATAACACTTAAAATAAAACATTTCAAAAGCAGGAGTTACTTATTTCTGACTAGACTTAATAGAGGAGAAATATGTCCACATAATCCCCCATCCCATTTCTGTACTGTCTGGGGAAGGGGAACATCGCTCTCGGTCACTTGATGGATAACTCATGGGAATGTTTTACCTGAGCAAAGTCTTTGAGAGAGGCTTGCAACTATTCACAATTTTCAGATTTTTCACTGTGCAACTGTGGATTTGAGTGAGATCCTTCCAGTGGTTAAAAATGGTCTCTAAGCAACAAGCACTAAAATGTTTTCAAGTCTTTTTTACTTGACCCAGGATTTGTGCTGAGTTAGATGAGTAAATACTGGCATGATGTGACATTCTTGTTATTTATGTTACATCCAAATAAGTGGAAGATAACCTAGGCAAATTTCCATTATCTAATTATAAAAACCTTCTCATATTCCCATGAAACTAATTTTAATTTGATGAAAAACAGACAACTTGGAAATGGATTTCCAATGATTCCAGAGATAAGATTCTTTCTCAGTATGTTCTCAATTTACCAAAGACTCCAAAATTGGAGATCTCTATTAATAAACATTGCTGGTTGCTCATGCAGTGACTTTATGTTATTACAAATAAAAAAAAATAAGAAGGAAAAAGATTGCTAGATTTAGCAGCTTGTCTGCTGCATTCGGGGAAAGGAGGAAGGAACCACACTGTGATTTATTTTCAAGAGGGAGATGGAGCAGACTGAGGTACCTACAGCTCCTACAGAAATCAGGTGAAGCTCCTGCTTCGTTAGAAGCTACTCGCACAGTATGACCGTCGTGTGTGTTTAAAATGTTGATAAGAATTCAACAAAAATTTGTCTTCGGAGCACTGAGAAAGAGAACTACAGAAAACACATTATAATCATGATATGCAGGCAATTAACCACAATGGAAACAAATTGTGCTTTGATATTTATTTCCTATTAAAGGTCACTACCCTGCAATCCCTTACACATGAAAACACCATAGCGGAATTCACTGCATGAGTAAGGGTTACCGTGCAGACTGCCAGAGCCTCTCCTGAACCTTCTGACATGATACAATATGTAAAATGGCCATAAATAAGGGCACGGGAAACCTCAGCTCCATATCTGATATGCAGCAGTTCAGACCCAGGTTTGACCGCTTTTCCTGAAAACTAAGCCACACAACCCCCCAATTTCCTGCTAAATCTAAGAGGAAGATCAATTTAACTAATGATGTGGGGGTTCTGTGTCCCCACGGACCTCACACATATTATTTATAGAATGCATTAATATTTCATTTTTCCCATCCCTAAACAGTCTTTGAGGGTGAAAAAAAAGAGATAGCTTGAGACAGGTAACATTTTAATTGAAATTAATGGGATTGGTTTGGTTTCACCTCTGAGAATATAAAAATCATTCATTTTTTGGTCATGAAAAGAATCTTTAAATCTCACCAGTACCCTGGCAAGCATGACGAACGCTGGGTCACGCTAAGAATCCACCTCCCACCTCTCACTAACTTCTGCTGTCCAGACCATCACCCTCTAGTTCATGAGAAACTAGCTCAAAAAAAAATAATTAAAAAAAAAATAAATGCGTGGATCATGAAAAGGTAGAGCTAAACCTCTGCTTTTTCTTCCTCTTTTTCTGTTGGTGTTGGTCAGCATGGGGAAACGCCATCCCTCCGATCAGATGGCACGCAGGCAGCTGTATTGCCATCTTTTCAACACTGCCTGGCAATGACTTTAACCTCTGACCAGGAACAGTAAGTATGAGAAGTCTTTATGCTACCTCTGTGTTGAGCTAGACCTGGGCTGCTAAACGTGCCAAATTAATGTGCTGTACAGATTGCTGTTCTCTAAAGGCTTTGCTGAAGCGTTGTTGGACCGTTTACAAGAGGTTTGCCAAATCGCTGCAAAACTGAAGTATTACCAAAACTGAGAGTGCCAGCCAGCGGCAGGAACCATTTCATTACTATCCTTTTATTCATCCTCTAAATAGTTTCATGCTGCCAAAGTAGGCACATGAACCTCTTTGCTTTAATTTATATTATTAGTATTTATTTTTTCTATAAAGTGTTCAAATGGGATTGTGTTTTCTAAAGTACCTAAATTGCTTAGGAGCACAAGTGCACCAAGGGTTGTGCTTTGAACTCGTTTCTGTATTTGAAAAGCTGAGTCAGTGGACCTCATGCTCCTAAGTCACTAAAGAGCTTTGGAAATCTTACTAAATCCTTTCATAAGCTCAAAATGGAAAACAAATGGATCACCGCCCCCAAGCACAGGTTACCTCGCAGCTCAGTCTCAGTTTTCCTCTGAGTGCCCTCCTCGCTGTCCATCATTAAATAATTTTCCTTTTTTCATGAAAATCTCTTCTGCAAAAGCTTCTTACCATACGTTTTACAACCGCTATACACACCACTGCCCCAAAGGCCAGAAGCTGCCTGGTGCCTTCGCCGAGCTGCACCGCACATGTGAATTCAGTCCCAGCACAGAGGAAGGTCTTGAAATCATTTATCTTCTACTGTGATTTGCCAATTATAAATGGGAAAGTGAAATCCAACTCACAGATGGAGGCAAGGAGTGAGTAAAATCCCAAGGAAGCTGCAAGAGAGGAGGTGGACAAGTCAGATATGGCATTCTCCCCCCCCCCTTTTTTTTGGGGGGGGGTGGGGGTGGGGGGGTGGGTACGGGGAAAGCCCTTGGAATACACATAAGACGACTTCAGAAATTCTCTGTGAATATCAGCCTTTCATTTCCTCAGCCATCCTGACTTGGTTTGTCAGAGTCGGACTGGATCCAGGACACACAGCAGCTAGTGAAACACATTGCCCATGGCCTGTTACCCTGGAAAACAGGGTACAATGATGGTACAAAGACCCTCAACATATATATATATTAATTTTTCCCCAATTTCAAGTCACGGAGCAGGTTAGGCTAGATCCTTTCAAAGAAGTAATAAATGATAATAACAATCAGCTGCTCTGCTTCTTACAAGAAAAAGTGACCTATATTCCAAGTAAGGAAATACTCATCCCAGTGATGCACGGGATAGATACTGGCATGAAAGGCTCTGCTAATAGCTATGGTTGTATTATTTTTCATCTAGGTGCCCAAAGGATCTTCCTTTCCTATTCATGCCCAGTGCAGGGCCACCCTTTGTTACAACATTAAAATCTACTTAATATTTTTTATCATTTCGCATCACAGCCGCAGTAATTACACCCTCAGGAGCAAGCCTTCTTCCTGTGTATGCTTTTCAATATTATTGGCATCTTCCTCATTTGGGGACCTGAAATGATCTTTTTTGCATTTTCCCCGTGAAATGACAAACACTGCTGGTTGTGGCTCAAGCACTATTTGGAGCATGACCCCCTTGGCTCCTGGTGTTATCCAAATTAGATTTTGATCTTTGTCAATTAGGCTTTGCCACTGTGGACCTGCTGTGCCATTATCAGGAGAATCACTGTCAGGGTTGGTAAGTCAGTGAACTTTGGAAGCCTTTCTCCACTTTCCAGGGATGCAGCTTTTACAATTAGCACTATTTTTAAAAATAATAATAAAATAAAAATTTCTGTCCACAACGTTATTTCTGGCAATCATTGTGCTGCTTGTCCTCAAACCAAGAATCACTTGCAGCACAGAGAGCTCTGCCTTCCCATGGCAAAAAAACAAGCAATCTTCGTTTCTGCAAGCAATTTGGCTTTCCTTCTACTCCTTTTAATGTTCCTGGCTTTGTAACATACCCTGCGATGGTTTTGTCTGGGGACCAGTTTTGCTTCTGGGGCAGAAAAAAAAGTGGCCAAACAAAAAAAAATAAAAAAATGATGAATGCCAGGAAATCTTCTCTGGTTGTCACATGGCAGGGCTGTGACGCTGCTCCAGCCCAAGTGTTTTGCCAGCTGCTTGGTCTGGAGCATTTAAACTGGGCAAGTAATGGGGAATGTTGGTCCTGCCATACTTACTGGCCTTGCGCCTAGTCGCCTCCTGCAACACCATGTGCCTTAAGCACCATCCCAGGTCATTCAATATGAGCAGGTTGGCTGCCACAAAACTTAATTTTAATTCTCACACTTAAATTCTGGCACGGCGTTTCAGCAAGGTGCGCTTGCAGAGTTCTGTAGCAAGTTACACTGCTTGGGACATGGGGTCTGCTTCATGGTCCAAGGGGAAGGAGGAACCTTCCTTGCATGAAGAAGTGGTGTTGCAGGCTTCCCAAACTAGGATTTCCCAGCTGAAGGTGATATTTCTTAGGTCTTAAGGCCAGGAAGAGCCACAAAGATCATCAGGTCTGACTCTGTGAGCACCAAAGGTCAAGGGTTTTGCTGAATTAGTACCTGCCCAAATTACAGCATCTCTCAAAAAACTAGTTATGAGCAAAAACTTCCCAGGATGAAAAGTCCCGTATTGACCCACCCATGGCTTATGGTGCTAAAGACTTGCACGTTTAAAAGCTGCTCTGGTTGCCTTGCAGGCAGCAATTCCCCCTCCAGAGCCCAGTCCCTGGGGCAGACGCAGTGCTGCTTCTAGAAGCCTCGAAGGTTTCCAGCACTCGGAGGGGCAGCAAAAGCCCCCAGACTCCCAGGCTTGGCAGCTGCTCTTCCATGTATCAACTCTGGAGAAACTACTCTCCTGTGTGCAGCTGGAAGGTGGTAGGTGGCCTGTCCATTCCTGCAACAGCAGCAGCGAAAGTATAAAAATGACAGATAGAAATAATATGCAAAAAGACAAGAAGAAGCTATGGGGTAAACAGAGAATACAGGTAAAATTTAAAGTCTGGTAGTGCAAAAGTGCATTAAGAAAAAAAAATAAGGTAAAGATATACCTAACAGTGTAAAAATCATATCATGGGAAGGCAGGAAAAGGAACCAGTAACACAGAAGCTAGAAGTGTTACAGCATGCAGAATACAGCTCAGGCAAGAGGAAAATCCGTAATTTTCAAACTCCAGAAAGATATATGATTTTCCAAACTTATCAAACTTACTGTGAAACACTGGGAAAAATAGAAATCAGATATAGAAAAGTACATAAAACATTGTGGTATCACAAACACATAAAACAAATAAAAATAAATATGTCATATTATTATATTTACTTCCTTGTCCTTCTTACACCGGCTGGCTGAGTTATAAATTGAATATGGATGAAGGAGAAGGTAACATATCCTCACATTTCAAACATAAATATGTAGTTGTAAAACAAGAACAACCCACAAGCACATATGCCATCCACCTGTCTTTGAGAAGTGAATATGTCCTAGAAACATATGTAGTTTTAGCACGACACATGAAACATTTATAACTCGTGAGGGGAAATGGCCGAGCCTTCCTTCTGGGGGCTGGGGCTGGCTTTGCCAGGGCAGGACCCACACACGCTTACGTGTCAGCGACTGGATCGAGCTCTGGACAGAGCTTCTGAGTTCTGTTCCTGCCACAAGGGATGCGTTTTGGAGATGGAGAAGTCATTCCCCAACCTCATTCCCATGAGCACGTCCATGTCAAGTTAACAACCCTCCAGCACATCTCTCATCTCCAGCAGCCAGGTGAAGCAGCCTGCAGTTACGGTTTGTGGGTTAAACTCAACATCAGCATTTACTTTTGTTTACCACAACTGATGGTTTTTTCCAAGCCAGATCCAACCTTTCCCCCATGTTTTGTTACCGGGTGCATGAAGTGAGAGCAAAACGGCTGTGACGCAGGAGCCACAGGTGGCCCCAGAAGCTCAGCTTCTTTCACAGGGACTTTCCTGGGGATGTTGGTGCAACCTCGTACTAGCACAATGAGCCCGCACGACATGCTTGGGTTTGGTCCCTTGCTGCCCCGTTAACAGGGAACGCCGGGAGACCTAAAGGGAGTAGGTCAGGCTCTCATCTCACAGCTCCTCTGCCCAGCATACACAAAATTCGTGAGAGCAGTGAGGACGGGAGAGTTTCTGATACCTGTCAGCAGGGAATTAAATGTGGGAAAAGCCCAGGGGGCAACCTTCCAGACAGCACTTATGTACAGGGAGGCTCTGGATAAAGAAGCAGCTAGAAAGGCTGCTTGGGCGAATGGTTCCCACAAGCTGCCTTCGATGGAAAGAATCAATTTCAGCAAGACTGTTTATAGGCGAGGTTGCAGGAATGCTTTGCAGTGGGTTGAGGTATTATCACCTCCTAGTCAGTCACTTAATTTTTTCCACCGAGCCAATTTAGCCTAAGTTTTTCCATATTTCCCCTTTAGTTTTAATAAGAACAAAACCTGTGAATCTGTCTGCAGGCACAGAGAGCAAGGAAATCTTTTTGTCCAAGTTATTTCTTATAATAAAAACAACTTACCAGTCCTGAAAGACCTGTGCTCTGGAAGCTAAATATTTGGCATTACAGGAAACCTCATGCAAAGAATAAAGCAAGGGCCAGATTTTGAAGAAAACTGAATTCTAAGTGGTTAGCTTATCAGGGTTTGATCTAATACACTTTGACATTGAAAAGCTTTGTCCAAGGCCTTAAAATACACACTGCTGATAGTTTTCTATTTCTCAGCTTATTTAGCGTGCTTAATAACATATACTAAGCTGGCCTGACTACAAATTAGCTCAATAGAGAAAGCCAGTACTAGATTTTTAGGATATTTTATTGTACAGCCTGTCTAAGAAGTGAGGCCCAGATTATGAAGTTCATATATCATTTTGCAGGATTTATTTATTCTTTCTTGCCAACACAGCTCCAAAGCCCAGAGGTCAAATCCTACAGATCTTGAAGTCCATAGTTTTGCCACTGACTTCACTGGTGGCATAATTTCAGGCACGAAGACTAAGTTCTTGCTTGAGGTTTATTTTCTTGGTTTAGCCTTGCTTTTAAAACCCTTCCAAAAAATCTCTATAAAAAACTATAATGAGTATTCGTATAAATGGCATTCCTAACTCAAAAACCAACTAACTATCCAAAAAATGTAGCACAGAAAATGAATGGAAACATATATCCAGCCCTGACTTTGTCAACGCGTGCTCAAAGCTTATAGCATGGTTTTTCGAATCACCTAGCGAACTATGGCAATACATTGCTGTACTTTGCATTCTCCAGTGTTTTTAGCTGCTATTGACAATGTGTGATATTAATAACACTACTGCAAATTAAAGTATGTCTTGCCTTCCTAGCTAGCTCCAGCCAACACAAGCGTTTGGACAGGGTGCCAACAGAAGCCCTTTCTCCTGCTTAAATCCTGCTTATGCCCCACATCACGCTCTAAAGTGGCCAGCGGACCTTTTGCTGGCCCCATGCATAGGACCACTGTCACCCGGTGTAATTCCCACTCAATTTGCCAGCCACAACAGCATTTAGCGGGTGAATGTCTTTCCAGATATGGACATGGACAGATGAGAATAATAAATGTAGCGTACGACTCATTAAAAGTAAAGCTTATTTTTTCACACACCTGCAAATACTTGCATGGATAAATTCTGGAGAACAAAGCCAAGTTAAAGGCAACTTCCAAATATCCAAGTGGAACTCATTAATGTGGAGGCCAGGACTTTGCTGATGGTATGTAAATTGAAAGAAAAGCACCTCATTTAATGGAAGTAATATTTTATTTTCATTTCACATGTGTTTAAGACATGTAGAGCTAAAAAGAAATTGCACACTGCGTAACAGAAACTGTATTAACTAATGTTATGAAATTAAGATTGGAGGTCATTGGCTACTGTGGTCTGCCCTGAACCTCCTTCTGACTTGCTTTGAGAAATGATGTAAGAAGTTTTTTAAATGGGGTTTGATCTTAAATACTGAAACACACACCACTTTAGTCCCCACAGTATTCTGCATGCATATCCACACCCTCCCGTAGCAGAGAGTAGGTGATGGCAATTTGCAAGGATAAACAGGCCTGTCCACATACACATATCCATAATTTGGGGGCAGGACACAAATACTATTATTATTTAAGTCTACCATAACTTCTATGCCATTTTACACTTGCTACAACAAACTGAAGCTTTACAGCTGAGTTCTACAAGAACGGCAATTTCTGACTGAATATAAAACACAGCCAGTTGTAGCAGAGTACTTTGAAACACCAGCACTGAGCAGTGATTGATGAGTGCAGAAGCATTCAAAATCCCCATTTCACCACTGCCAGTTGCACGGGCAATTTCTTGTCTCTAAAGCTGGCAACAACCCACTGTCATCAGCCTCTTTTGTCAATTTGCCTCAGTTTTCCCATCTGTAAAATGGAGCCTATAAGACTTACCTTTCTGAACATTTATTCAAAGAGTACTTTTGATGCTAACATCCATGAGTATAAACTGATCACTTTCAAAAAGACAAGGTATTACGCATTTACTTAAATCCTGGGGATTATTAATCAAATTCTTCATTACAGGGTGCTTATGCACACACATACACATATATTCATGTAAGTTTATACACATTATGTGTGTGTGTGTGTGCGCCTTTAAAAACATATTCAGACCTCTGTTAATCTAGCACTACACCAAAACACAGGGTTAAGCTCCAGTTCTAATTCTTTTCCTACATTTTGTGGATAAACAGGGCTGGATCCGCTTGTATCTCTGTGAACTCAATGGCAGGTCAACAGCAAATCCAATTGTAGAATGCAACATCACAGGCTAAAACAAAAATAAAATGAGCTAATCCTGTTCCCAGTAACTTCAAAAGACTGATATTTATGGCAACATCCTGACCCATGCTGGGTCAATAGGGATTTTGCCACTGGACACAATGAAACCAAGATTTTGGAATAAGGACCTGATCCTGCAATTGATTTGCGTGAACTACAGGAACAAATACCTCCTGAGAAGATAATGAAAGTTAGTGGACCTGGCTACAAGTCAAATTCTGCCTAGGCTGATCTGACAGCATAATCAAAGCTGTGTTAGAAAGCATGTAATAATATACAAATATATATATATTTTCTCAAATGACTCCACAAACCCACAGGAATTTTTTTTTTTACTTAAATGGGAAGGAGAAAATCTATATCTTGGAGAGTGAAAAACAAATTAAAGGTTCTTGAAGGGTGTTTCTTAACATTTACCAGTGTTTTTCCCCATGGAAAAGATGAAAAATTAGCTTGAACCCTAGAGCTTTTGGTCTTTTGTAATCTTCTCCTTTACCCCACCCCACCCCCCATACACAATGAATATAGATTTTTTTAATCCTATACAGAGATTTCACATATTTAGATTTGAAAGCTTTCTTATTGTTATATGTGATTGTTTTAAATTAAAAATGCATATGGGACTTACCTGTACAACAAAAATGTACTAGCATACAGGCATAAGCAAACACCATATGAATCTGAGTAAATTTTGGACTGTGTTTTTAGAGTCTATAGCAAAATAATCCTAGCATCAAGAGAAATACTGTGCTGTCAGGCTTCCCGTGGTAAGATAAGAATCTTTGCTGTCTGCTTCTATTAGGCAACATGCAGAAAAACATCAGCGATCATTAAGGAGAGTTTTGCCATCTCCCATCTGGGTCTTATCACTGCCCTGTGTATCACACAGGACCCTGGAAAGTGCAAAAGGAAATAATGCTCCATGCCTCGGCACAGCAGCATCGCTCTGGGCCAGGGCGGGGGGGGGGGGGCAGAAATAGTCGTATTTTATTGCTTTGTGCTACTTTTCTGAGCTTGAGTTTGCTGGGCTTGGACTCATCCACTCACTGTCTCGTTCATGGTTTTTCAGGCATTTAGGTTTCCCCTTGCATCATGGGTTTATGTGACTTGGTCAGTGTGCTCACCACGAATGCACACCTTCCTGCAGCTTCACAGGCAGAACCCTGACATCACTGCTGTACAGGATGGGGAATGGGTGCTACTTTGCACACCACAAAATAGCAAATTCTGGAGAAAATATTATGGAGTCATAGAATCATGGAACGGTTTGGGTTGGAAGGGACTTTAAAGCCCACCCCGTCCCACCCCGTGCCCTGGGCAGGGCCCCCTCCCCCCAGCCCAGGCTGCTCCCAGCCCCATCCAGCCTGGCCTTGAGCACTGCCAGGGATGGGGCACCCACAGCTGCTCTGGGCAGCCTGGGCCAGCGCCTCGCCGCCCTCACGGGGAACAATTTCTGCCTCACAGCTCATCTGCATCTCCCCTCTCTCAGCTTAAGGCCATTCCCCCTTGGCCTGTCACCACGTGCCCACGTACAAAGCCCCTCTCCAGCTTCGTATTACTTCATAACATATTTCAAGGATGCTATCAGCCAAATCACTGAAGTATAATCTTAAGGCTAAAACAATGAACAGAGATTAGAAAATCTGTGTTAATTTCTCTTTACATAAATTACTTAATCTTTAAAACACTCAATTCTCTGTCAGTAAAATGGGGATGGTGTTATTTCCTCCCTTTCCCACCTTTTCCCTGCACTGCTTGTTCAAATGTAAAAATCCAGAGGAAGAACCTTCTCAGTCTTCATGTTTGTGAGACCTCAGGTGTGGCCAAATACTCACATAAAGCCTAGAAATAAAAGGTAAATAATACTAGCAACATCGATATATGATACACCTGATAAAAGAAACCATCAAGTGGTTAAAACAATTCAACTTATCAAATTGTAATAACTAAAATATATAAAAATAACAAAATTCTTACTTAGATATTCACTATTTACCTTTTCACACATTTTTGTACGCCCATTTCAGATCCATGTTTTGGTGAGAATTCCTCTTAGAGGTTCCCTGCAGGGTTATTTGTGGAAAATGAAGACCAAAAAGGTTAAAAATTTATTAATTTAGAAAGACCTATGAATAGTTGTGGAAAATACTTTGCCTAACATATTTCAAATACAGGTCATTAACTGAAAACCAGGTATTCTATACATAGTTAATGAAAGGCTTGTTTGATGAGGAAAAGAATGAGAATTACGTTTCTAATCCTAACTCACCTAATTCACTCAAAATATGTGCCTGACTTCTGTGGTTTTGATATTTTTATAATTTTGCTTTGAGGTGTTCCTGTTGACATTAAATGGCTGGTTTTGTGAGTTTTGTCCAAGGGTTCAAGTATTTGAAGAGAGATACACCACTGTCTTCTACCAACCCTCAGAAACCACCTCCCAGCCCAACCCGCATCCCCCAGACTGCCCTTGCAGCAGTCTTAGTGCTGCTGTGAACTGCAGCGAGGACTGACCCGTCGGTGCCAGCATTCAGCACTGCTCACCTGGGTCACTGGGAGCGTGTCACCGTGGCTGGAATGATATAAGGGACAGAAAGTACTTTGGGACCATTTGGCAATGCTGAAAGAGACATAAGATGAGACCTGGATGAAAATAAAGCAGATTTTTTTTTCCATTTTTTTCATGCATTATTAAAATTGAGTTTTTAAAAATTAAAACTTTTTTTTTTCCTTTAAAAAATGCAACAGATGTGTGTGAAGACAAAGCTGGTGTCTGCACTACCTCATGGAAGCCGTTTTATAGTTATGTTAAGCAGTTACCAGAGGAGAGCACAGTGGAATGACTGCATGTATCTGTCATATGTTAATTAGGGGAATCTGTATAGAGCCAAGTTTTATAACCTTGTTCAATTTTAAGAGGTTTTTACAGTTACTGAATGCATTAAAACACAGAAAATGTTATGGGGATTGTCCATTGAATTCCACACACTGGAAAGCTCACTTGTTGGGCCTATGGGGAGAGCTGATTTAGTTTTGCTATATAGCCGTATGAGTACAACAAGCAAAACAACGGTATAAAACTGTGCAAATCAGAGTCAGCGTAAACCACAAGACACTCGGCAATAAGCCTTAATTTGACTACAAAAAGCAATTTATAAAAGAGAGCTCTTGAACGTCTCTGGTTCCTCTAATCATACCTAATTACAGATAGATATGTTCTGTATGTAGAGCATCAGGAGAGACGTTGCATGTTCTGGGGCTGCAGTGGTGAACGCTGGAGCCCTCACTCAGGCAAAATTCCCCTCTAAAGCCAGCCTGCGTTTTGCCTCAGGACTGCAGGTCAGACCCCAAGAAAAAGAGATTTGGGTGAAATGCCTTAGATAAGCAGAGGGATTGCCCTGTGAGCAACAGCAGCAGAGAATAAAATGCTGCGCTTTTTATGTGGTGGTTTGTTGGCTACAGCAGAAATGACCACATCCACTTTATTTTACTCACAGGAGCCATCCAATTAGTTTCAATGGGACTGCTGCCCCTGCACGCCTGCGGAGAGCGTAGAAAGCCTCTTTTTTCTGCCTGAGCCCTTTCCCATGCAGGTTGGTCCTGCAAAGGGCAGAGGGGAGCCACCACCACCACACTGCCGCTACCACACAGGGCAGCAGATCCCCCTGAGCACTGCCAGGTACCTCCCAGCATCACAGCCAAGGTGCCGGGCAGCAGCTTCTTCTCTGCTCTTTCACCACCAGGCATCCAAACCAAATCATTTAAATCACAGCTGGAAATGGATTTTGCAAGGAAGCTGGAGATCAGGGCAGAGGCAGGACCTTTCCCCCGGGATTGACTGCAGGATGCTCCGATAAGCTGCCAGGGGACAGCAGGGGGGACCCTGATGGATGTCCCTGGCCAACGAGGCTGAAGAACACAAGAAGCAGCAGAAAGGAGAAGGTCAGACCTTGGGATGTACCACCCACCCTCGAGGGGCACCCAGAAGCGTGGGGTTGGTGGCAGCACACACAACCAGGGAGGAAAGAAGTGGCCACCGTCTGAATTATCACTGTGTAATTCCCAGAAAAATTGAGTTAATAAAGCTGTGGCCTAATTAAACCCCATCCTTTGCTCCCTCCTTTCTTCTCAAGGCAGTGCAAATCTATGCAGCATTTTCACTTCTGGGCAGGGAATCCTGGAGCCTTTTCCCAGGAAAAAAAAAAAAAAATCCCGTTGAAATGTTTCTGCATATCTGCAAACTGTGCCCTGCAAGACCTTCAGGTGAAATGGTCTGAATAAGCAGAGAAGATAACAGCAAGCAAAATCAACACATGATCAAAAATTTTTTGTCACACAGTTGCTTAGTAATTATATGAGAAATGGGCCAGGCTGTCCAATTAACGCCACCAAAACTGTTCAGACCAGAGTGACAAACAAAACTCGAATGAACATAAGATTTAAAATGAGCAGGGTTGAATACACAAATCAGGATAGTCATACACTGTCGAAATTTCATGTATCTGAAATATATTCACACAACAAATAGAATTAAGATTTGGCACACCACCCTTATATCAGATTTAAAATGTAAAGGCAAGAAATAACATGTTTTCCACAAGAAAAATGTGAATCAGCAGCTTGATATGTTCCCAGCTTTCACAAGCAAAGTCCCGTCTATTATAATCTTGTTTTTCTCAGCCATAAACACAGTGTGAAAAAAAAAAAAAAAAGAAAAAAACAAAGAAAAAAAGATAAATTTATGTTGAATATTGTGATAGTTATTATTTCCCTTTGGGGGATTTATTAAGCATGTGTTAGGAGTTTAGGCATAAAATGAAATTGTTTTTTTCGCTACATGGATGTCTTCTGTGACTATCTGTAAAATTTCATTAAGGTGTTAGACTTGATATTGCAGATCAAAGTAATCCCAAGAGATTAAGGAGACCCTGCTAATTGACTAAGGTCATGTACTTCACTTCCCACTGGCACTTTGGCCTACATTGACAACAGAGGAGCAGTCCCATCTCAAAGGACCATTCTATAAAAATACCATTTTCTTTATCTGTAGTCCAGTTTTCACACCGCTATGATAACAAGGGATTTCATAAATCCAGGTGGACTGATTAGAGTTTTGAGTATGTAACTTTCTGAGTAAAAAAATATACATGATACTTTTGAACAATTTTGACATTTTATCTTACCCTTTAAAACTCACGGGAACGTATTGCACGTTAGGTGTTTAAGAATAAAAAGTGTCAGCATATATAGCAAGTTCCATCATTCAAACTTGGCACTAAAGAGGATATAGAAAGCGTTGCTGCAGACTATTAAAACCAGCTAATTTACAACCAAAGACATTGTTGCATGAAGTACCAACTTGGTCAATAATTAGGACTTGGAATATATATCCAGCTTTGACAAGAGAAAGTTGCTAAAAACCTTTCCCTGTTGATCAAAACATGCAATATATTACTCTCAATTGGACAGTCACTGTTAGTTCCATATTGTGATATTATTGAAAATTATGGACTATTGAGGGGGTGTGGTGAGGAATTATGACGGCTGTCAGCAAGATTTGTGAACCCATTGCTGAGACGTGTGCTCCCTCTTGGATCCTACACTTTGAAATGTGAATGCTGGAGAAGTTGGAGGGAATTCAGAAAAGCACTCCAGAAACGAAGCACAATTTGGAAAATATGGCTCTTTTTCTGTCCTTATCAGGGGAGAAGTAAGGAACTCATACCCAATTGACCAGAAGTTGAAGGGTAAGATTTACAGTTGCCTGGAAGTAAACAGGGGAGCTCAGATCATACAGCTCATTAATTTAGCAGACTATGAATAAAGAGAACTGACAACTGCAAGCTGAGTGAGAAAGGTGCAAACTAGAAATTTGCTGCCATTTTTTTAGTAAGTTATACACCGAGTGATTTTGCCAGTGTTCTTTCACTAGAAGTCTTAAAACCAAATGGTTGGGGCTTTTTTTCCTAGGAAGTGTGCTGCTCTTTCAAAAAAGTTTTTTAGGTCTGATTCACTGATTGTTTTTCCTCAAGTTTATCCAAGTTCTTCTTGAAGGGAAGATTCAAACTTGAGGCAATGTCATAAGCAATGGGTTTACTGGGTACATTTTAACGATGTTAATGGATGTAACAACCACCCTTCCATTCACCGGATGAAATCCCCATCTAAGCAGAAGGATAGTAGAAGGCTTATGACATACATAAAATGTGTGTCGTTTGCATGGAGATGAATTTCAGACTTTAGAAGCCAACAGAATCACATTTTCCATTATGTTCACCCAGCAGAACGGATTTCATTAATCAGCCTATCATCAAGGGCTCAGCCCTACCACATTACTCACACTAAGTAATACCTAAGATGCAAATAGGTCCACTAAAGGAAAGGACGCATCTGGAGAAGTTGTGTCATTCTATAAGTAAAGGTGCTTTAATGGACTTTGAGAAATCCCTAGTTTCACAAATGAAATTCTCATACCCTTTCAGCTCTTCAGAAAGGTCTTGAATAAATAAGCTATTCAACAGAAGTATTTAATCGCTTATAGCACTGGAGAACTATGAACAAAGTTAAGCTTTTGAATGATGTACCTGATGAAAACAGGTAAAATTTACCATGTACTACCTCTTTAGTTCAAATAGACAGTTTGAAATTCCTTTTCATTCAGCAATTGACATCGAACTCTTCAAGCCACCATTCTGAGTAAGGTACCAGAGGCCTTAAGTCCTAGCAACGTGGAAAGACTTGGTCTAGCTAAGGCTTTTTTACTCTTGATTCATTGGAATTCGACATGCTGCCGGCATTTTTAATGTTCCATACACCCATTTAACTACCCTGTCACTTGGGGAGGCTGGACTGATCCATGTTAAGTAGTACCTGTCTTTATACAGAATAAAAGTTTGTTTTCTACCAAAATTTTCCTGAAGCTGGCTGGATTCTATATTTTCCTTGCTTTATATCCTAAACATACTATAAAGTTTGAATGATCAAACTGGCTAAACAAAGCATGAGAAATCCCAACTTCTATGGTGGCATCACATTTCCCTTGGTAAATCCCATGAAGTTTTTTGACTTTCATTTTCTCCAAATGCAAATGAAAAGTAAAAAAAAAAAATTAATTTTCCCAATGAATTGAGTACTTCTCTATTATTCATTGCAAAATGTCTAATAGTTGTTAGGTGATTTTTGTACCTTTTCATATAGTTAGTTTGTTAGTTGTTTCCTATTGTGATCCATGGTATATGAATCATTTGAAAGACTCTTTGGGATAAAATCTGGAAAAAGAAGGAGATATTTGTTAATTGTTGTTGCTGTTCTTGCTATGATCTTTGGCAGCACCTGCTGGTGGCAGTATGCAGTGCTGTAGCCACTCTACATATATGCCTTCAACATATAGACCTTCAACTGGCCGCACAATCGTTATCCAACTGCAAAGATCACGGACGCAGTCAGCAGGCTTAAAAATATCAGGCCAAGTTCATGAAAGCATTTGGAAATAGGTTTTACAAGCTCAAACACTCTTTCATATTAAAATGTGCCTCATTTTGTTTATCAATGCATCCACCGTGATTTGTAAAAGTTGCAATTTTATGGCAACATAATCCAGAGAGAATTTTGTACAGAGCACCTTCTGCACTCTTTCTAGTAACAAAGTATTTTGAGCAGCAAGATAAATAACATTTAGGCATCTAACAAAAACTGTCTGGGTCTTTTTTTTTTGTCTCAAGTCCTCTTTTTTACATAGTACAGCAGCAGAGCCTTGTGTTGTAGGTGAAAGACAGTAAATTTGCAGTAACTGAAAAATAACAGAAGGCGCAGCAGCATTCTTTATGTTAGTCTATATTGATCGGCTCTAATGAGCACCAGTGGAGCTGTAGCTAATGGTGGTATGTCTGGTGTTAAAGGCAAATGTGGGAGAAGATTATCAACCCAAGGGGTTTAACAGTTGCTGGACTGCCCTCAGCCCTCAGGGCAATGATGCACTTGAGAGGTCACTGTATCAAATGAGAGAAAAGATTCAGCTTGTGCTGCGGGAAGAAATGCAGCAGGAGCTGTATTTCAGCGGAGACTACAGGCATCAACAAAACAGTTACTCTCTGCCATTCATTTCTACCCCTCTCCTTTCCCCCGACCACCATCTACCTAGTGTTGCATTTCTAATTAAGAATCATAACATCAGTGATCCGGGAAGGGATGGCGCAGAGCTGCTGCGAATTAGTCAGGCTTGAATACGCACATGGACAGGGTAGGTGCCCTGGACAAGCGGTGCAGGGACCTGCGCAAACGCAAGGAGGATGACAAGTCACGGGGCACAACGCTTCTACACCGATGCCTGCTTATTACCTGGGGGGGGGTCACACTGCCATTTGATGTGAATTTGCTTGATATTTCATTCACTGTGTTGCTTGCCACCCCCTTCCGAGATCTGAGAGGGGCGAGATGAGTGACCACCAGAGCAGAGAAGGCCACTGGGCTTCAAGGGAAAGTTAACTGGCAGATACGAGAGAATGCTCGCAGTAAAATGTTAGTGCAGAAAGGAAGCTACAGGTATTCAAAAAGATAAAAAATGAACTGAGAAATGCCTTGAGGTGTATGGCATGTTGCACATTCTGTGCTTTAATAGCATAATGGAATAATTTTAACCGTGTGAGTCTCCAAAACACACCAAGAAGATTTGTTGAGAACCAGGCAGTGAGATTTCAAATATTTATCACCATAAATACTAACATATCTTAAAACAAAGAAGCAGAATATTTTACTTAATGTTGTAAATAAGCAAATTAAATATTACCTTAGCTCCATTATGCCGTGGACCCTGTGGTTATAGCAAATTATTTATTAGGTCTTTAAAAATTCTAAAACATGGATTCTTCTTGTGCCTTAGAGACCAATGATGGGTCAGATTATTAAAAAAATCTTCACAGTTCTAATTTTTTTGCTAGGTTAATATGCAATAAGGCTGAATCTAGCATCCTTTGTTCCAATCGGGGATTTTCCAGCCAGAGTTTTGCCTGAACAAGAATGAAGCAAGTCAGAATTTGGTCAAAGATGAAGAATATTTCCTATCCTTGTCAGCAAAAAATAAGGCTTTAGACTGTTATCAGAATGTTGACACAAAAATACCTGAAATAAGTGGAGCAGGCACTAGAGCTGGCATGCACACTCACTGGGAGCAATGAGGCTGGAGACGATAAGAAACATTTTCTACAAAGAAGCAGGAGCTGACACATCCGATGCTCGCTGCCTGATGGGCTCCAGCTCAGGGGTTTTATGTCTGCCGGCTCCCACCACTGTCCATTAGACAGGCACCCGCTCCAGGGATGCTGCAGCCACAAGTGACACTAATGTGCTCAACTGTTGACACTGGGGAACCCACAGAAAAATGTGTTCATACCTGTGGATGCATGCACCGTTAAAAAGTGAACCAGTCTGGCAAAACAGAATGAGGGACTCTGCATCCCCGCCACTTCAACTGTCCCTATCTTCACGCCTTGTTAATGTTGAAATTTCCAAATATCCTAGGGGAAAAAAAAAACACCAAAAAACCAACCAAAACCCAAACAACAATAAAAAACCAAACAACCAACCAAAAAAAAACCCCAACCCTCATTATTTTTAAAGTACATCTTGAGAAGTATTTATGCATTTCCTACTGTAGTTTGAGTTCACACTTGGTTTACCCAGCATAGCATTTCTCTGCAATATGAACCTATAAGCAGACTATGTGGCAAATTCATGACATTTATTTTCTACAGACTTTTGAATTCATAAGCAGCTTGAGCAGGCTCTCTAATTTGTACAGTCATTGAGATTTCTTCCAGTTGGAAATGCTCCATTGCTATGAGCTGTGCAACACGAGCAGAAGATGACCATGCCCACCAAGCCTGCAGAAATGTTATGGTAGTACTGGCTTATTGACAAGGCCAAAGCTGGATTTAGAAGCTTCAGAGTTAAAAACAAGATTCCCAGCTCAAGATGAAGCAAAGAGCTAGATAGCATGTTTCAAGGGAGTGTTCATCCTCTTCAAATGTTTATTTGTTTAAGTATGTGTTTTTCTCCTGCTCCTATTTCAGTCTTAAGAGCTCAGTCACCTGTGTACAGCTGGATACCCAGAAACACAAAGGGCTGTTCAAGTTTGAGAGGTGGGACTTTGTTTTCATCCATGGGCTCTTCTAATACTCTAAACCACTTCTACACCTTTGCTATTGAATTTTAGGTTTGGACATATGTGATTTTAGGAAGGTCAGATGCCTTTATTCTTCTAATGACAGCAGTCACAATCAAATTCCTGCCTATATACTAACAAACCTAGTAGTACCAAAAGACCAAATTTTTTAAAAAATCAATAAAAAAATAAAGATCTCTAAGTATAGAAGTGAAACATTTTGGCAAAATATTTCTCTGAAAGGATAATGTGAATAATAGAACAAGAACAGTTCTGTGATGACTTTTTTTCTTAAGGAGACTTCACAGTTTGGTAATGCATTATTTAATTTATTTCATACCTTTTGTTCAACACTCTGTACCTTTGGACAGATGAATGCCCGGGATTTGAAATCAGCTTTTATCGGTTTAGCTGACCTGGCAAATAACATCCAGGTGAGAAACCAATGTTGTTGAATTGTTTGATGTTTCTCCTTCCGCAGCGCTCTCTCTTTGGTTTGAGGTAAGTACTGTGTGTGCATTAGAGAGTTCATCAAAGCCTGCAGAAGAGTGAAGTGGAAATGCACATGGCAGCACCGCAGGACAGTGGGTCTATACTGAGCTTACTTGGGACCCTGCTGTATTTACCCATATCATGGATGTTAACTCCGAAATCTAATTAGTCTAAAATGCCCCTTCCAAAGCAAATACAAAATTGTAAATGAGCACAAACTTTAATGTTACCAAAAAACTAAAACAAATAACTCAGTGATCATAATGACATTTAGACAGCAGTTTTAGAAGTGATTGGTTTACTCAGACTTCTTGCTGTGACAGGTGTATAAGGGTAGGATCTTGCTCTACAAAGTCTGCAACAAAAGTCCGTTGGAGCTTAATGATGTGGGCGTCCAGTTAAGGGAGCCATCATTTTTTATTTTTTTTTTTTAGTATCTGGTATTGACTAGTCGTTTTGAAATGTTTGCTTTGAAAAGGACATGCTATTTATTTTTTCTTTCCATTTAAATATCAAAAATAAAAGATCTTGCTCTAGCTCATAACAATAATCCATACAATGAATAACCACTCGGTGGCATAACAAGTTTCCTCACCCAAACAAAGAAATATTTTCAACTCTGGAGATAAAGTAGCCATGAAGTCTACACCTTTACCCGTCAGTCTCAAAATAATCCTACCAAGTCTTTGTAACCTGAGCCGTAAATAAAATTTTGCTGGTATATTTTTTTTCCACGTATATTTCAACCACCTAAATGAAATGCAGTGATTTCAGAGGTTTATAGAAAATGCACCTTATTTTCTTTGCACTGGAGGTTTTCACTTTACAGTATCCTAGCCTTCACCCCTTAAACACAACTAAATCCCATAAGTGATCCCAAGATGATACTGTTTAGCACAGTACTATTATTTTCAATGAAGCAGCAAGTGCTGCTGCATGAGCACTTGAAAATGCATGAACCTTGCCAGGTTGTGAGAGGAACCCAAAACTTGAACTTTGTACATTTTAGAGGAAAAAAAAAAAAAAAAAAAAAAAAAGAAAAAAACCCTCCAAACCCCAAGAACCATGCTAATTCAAAGCAACTTGAGAAATTAGTCTGTATTGTCATAAAGTTTGGTTTATATCTACAAATCACATGGAAATCCCCTCTCAAGGAAAAAGCCCCTTTTCTACTTACTGGCCCCCTCTCCGATAGCACTGGCTCTGCTCTCTGCACCCCAGCATCTTCCTAACATCACCCAGTGATTTCAGCCGCAAGGATCCTCCCATCCGCTTCTGTTGCAGAAATACACCCATAATCCACATCAGCCACTGTGGGAGAGAAAGCCTCCTGGTCCTAACCGTCCTGCTTGGAGCATCTTGCTGATGGTTTAAACCAGATAAAGTGCCAATGAAACCATTCAAACTCAAAACAGCACAACTGGCCGTAGCTGCCCAGCAAAGCCGTTCGGCCGTTCACCACAAGAGGAGCTTGGCCGAACTTTCACCACATTTCCCCTATCACAAGGCTATTGGTGAGACCTGTGCGTGATGAAAAGCTTTAAACCTTAAAAAGTTCTCACAGGTCATTTGAAGTTTATTTAATAACACCAATTTTTGCCTTCTCCTAGAGTGAAATAGCCGCAAAATGCCAAATATTTCAGTGAAACGGCCCAGCCAACATTTTTCACTCCCTGGCTTCCCGAGGTTCACAGGACTCTTTCCTTTTTAATGCTGCACATCTTCTGTCTCTGCAGTTCAAGCCCGACTCAACACAGAAACCGAATCTTCATACTGAGGTATTTCCTAAGTACCCAAATATTGTATTTTTAGGAATTCAGCAAGGTCTTTCATGGCCGAGTTCTCCTCACTGGCTGATGGTTTCAGGTCATGTCTGCAGCGGGACTCAACCAGCGCAGCTTTGCTGACTTTGACAGAGCTTCACCGAATTACTTGAGACAAATCGTAGGCTTCTTATTTAAGCAAAGCTCCCAAATTGCTTGAGGACAATATAAACACTCAGTAGAAAAGATGCATTTGCCTAACTACTCATTTACTTTCTTAAAGATCAAAACATTAAATGTCATCTCAGCTCTGACTTGAGGACGTGACTCCAGGACATGAGCCTTCAACGGACTGCATTATGCGACCACTTTTTGGTCAGAGGATGAGACACTCCTGTTTTCAGGAACTTTTTCCATTTTGACTTCAAGCCAAAATGGCAAGGTTTAGTGTAGCTATTAACGCTTGTTGTGACAAATTCTGTTCACAGATCTGTTGAATGAAATTACTGCCACTAGCTCCCTCCCCTAGTTTTGACCAGCACCTTTGCGTTTTCAAGGTTTATTCTTAAATTTTTCCTTCCAGACTCTTTCCTCTATTTTTTTGGTGGACCATCTCTACAGCGCTTTTACCTCTGTCCACATCAACTCCATTTCTGCTTTTGCCTTCTTGTTTTGTCCTCTCTTATCTTCTTAGTGAATAGCCCTCGGGTGACAATTTAACTGCATTTCTTGCAGGTTTCTTAACATCCAGGCTCCATACTTACTCCCACAATCACTTGATTTGGTCGTTGGGTTACTGAGCTTAATCATCCCATAATTTACTTTTTTTTTTTTTCCTTTTTCCTTTTCCCAGGGAAAAAGTTGTTTTGTTTTTCCAAAAAAATACTCTCACAACATACAAGCATGGGCTTGGTGCCTTCCCAGAATACACACCTGGTTCCCCAATACACAAATGCCTCTATGCCTAAAATTCAAGGGTGATGGTTTCATATTTAAAGCATTATCAGCAGCCGGGTCACTAATAGTGCCTTAACACAGAAAACAGCCAAAATTAGTTAAATATGGAGAAAACTTTGTTGATCAAAAAGCAAAGAAAAACGTCATTTCATCACCTGGTCATATGAAATCATTAGCAGTAAAAGGACAGCAGGGAGAGAAAAATCAAGTGCTGAATCATGAAAAGAGTCAGCAGATCAAGGTCTCTCTTCTAAAAAATCTTTAGCAGGAAAAGGAAGAAACACTGGATATTATTTCCAATTATTTCTCAAATCGGAACAGAGAAAGGAAAATAAAAAATACACACACACACACAAAAAAAAAAAAAATCCCTGACTTGGTGCTACTGGAGTTTGTAGCTGGAAGGAAAGTCCTTGCTTATATTGAAGTAAAGTTCTGAAAATAAGCAAAGAACAGATTTATTGATTTTTGGTGAAGTCTGGGTGTAAAAAAGAGAAAGAATAAAGAAGTGCTCTTTGCCCGCTATGTCCAAATGACATCCCCAGTGGCCTTCTTAATGGTGGGGGAGGGGAGGGGGCAGGTGCCTACCCCGGCACATGGACACAACTGCCCTTAGGCTAGGGCTAATGGTATTGGCTGAGCCTGCTGTAAGCCTCTCTTTTCTAATAGCCAACTTTCTCTGTGCGAGAAGACAGACAGATATTGATTGGTCCAAATGCCCTTGAGTTGACAACATCTGAAATGAAAATCCACAAGGCTAGCACAAACTTTCTGCAAGTTCAATTTCTGGAATCTGATTATGAGGCTGGACTGCGAAAGTGTTCAGACATGTAAAAGCTCTCCTTCTGTCGCTGGCTTTGTACGTGTAATTATCGGGAGGTAAGCGACTTCATCAGATTTGCTAGACAAATGGCAATTTGAAGAGGCAATTTAAGAGTAATAGCGTTTTGATTAAAGGGACAAAGCAAGCAGTCTCCATCGTGAAGTTTAATGACAAAGGATCTAATTCACGGAGACACAGGTCGCATTTCCTAGCTCTAAGCAATAATTAGGTATAAATAAATAAAATATGCACTTTCTTTTCATCTGCTGCTACAAGGGGTGCTTTCCAAAGTTACTAAAGGGTGTTAGAGAAAGCTACACAATTTAAAGTGTTCACCTTTCAAGGAAGTTACTTCATCCATGCAAAGTCTAAGGTTCAAACAAACATTGACTACCAGCAAGTCTGGTTTTATTTCCTAATGACTTTTTTTCCCAGAATTAAAACATTGAAGTTACAGTTTACAAATGTTAAGGATGGGGAATGGAGAACGCTGGAGGAGTTTAGTTGTACCTTATTAAGCATTCTTTTTTTATTCCACAAATTCCTCCTAAATCAATACATTGACTACTGTATAAACCTTAAATAAAGCATTATTAAAGTGGAAGCAGTGTTTCTGTCTTAGTGGGTTATTTAGAAGCATAAGAGATACACTCTTAAGAATCAGTCTCATGCCAGGTAAAGTACAGCTGGAATACACATTAAATTTATTCAGTCATTGATTTGTAATGTTGATCCTCCATGGCTTCATGTTTCTTTTCTCATTAATCTTGGTTAACCCTCTCAAAACAATGCCAACATTGTCGTTTGATGTATTGAGGATCCAACATGCCGAGGATGCTGCTTCCTAGACTGTGATTCCTGCCATGAGTAGGGCTAAAGTCACAGATCCAGAGACTCTTGTTTGCTTTTTTTTGTGTAAAAAATAGAAAAGAAAGTTTTCTTTTGGAGGAAGAAACAGACAAAGAAAGAAGATGCTCTCCTAAGACAGTGTATCTGAATGATTTGGCTGCAGAGTATTAAAAGATCTGCTGGAGGTCTCCTATGTGGCAAGAAGCAAACTGCTGTGGTGTTTCCACTAATAAAGAATCAGCTCCAGAAGAAAGTCACTATGGAGGAAAGCAGAAAGCTGTACAAACAATCCTAATTCAGAAATTAAGATCTCTGCCTATAAAGTGCCACAAACTATTTTAATGTGAGATTTTTCTTATTAAAGAATAAGAATAATAAGAATAAAGAAAAAAAAATTCTACCTGGAGCTACTTCCTCTCCACCTGATATGGATGTTTATGCAGAGAAGCTGGCTGAAGAGGAGGAGGAGGAGAGGTCATTTGGGGAGGAACCAACAGCAAATATACACTCGGAAACCTGGAGCAGGTACCACCCTGCAGGAGGTGGCACTCGGCATTAAACCCCTTGTCCTTTCCCATGCGGAATGAATTGGGCTAAACCCATCATTCCCCTGGTCTTCACGCTGCACATGCAGAAACTGAACTGCAACCATTACCAGCCACTTCTGAAAAATCTTGCCCAATCTCTTTTCGTATGTGTATGTATGGGTAACTATACTTGTCACCATATGTCATAACACATGTGACAAATATCAGCTGTTTAGATTAAATGGCCTACCGCTATAGTACCTCTCGCTGCAGCACCATAACTAGGTTCATAGTCCTTCCTGAGGATGCAAGTCCTTTTGTTATGGATCGGCTCTATGGGCTTTTGATTTTGGCATCCAGCTTGCTTTAAAATCCGGTCTGTCTTTTAATTAGCATGTCCAAACTTCCCCATCTGACTTTCCAACAAGCTTTGAATCCCAAGAATATATTATCGATACAGGACAAAAATTAAAAAAAAAATAAATTCCCAAGCTTCCATTTTGCCTGTAATAATTTACAGACTGTAGGAGATCAAGATGCACATGTAGAATGACCACCCCCTTTCATATCCATAGAAGTTACATTCAGCATCAAAGGGGAAATGTTTTAGCTGAAGACAGGCTATGAAGGAAACATTAGCAGCAAATGTGAGTCTGGTTTTCAGTAAATCCATCCCTTGAAACTGTTTCTTCCTTCAGTACCAAATAGTACTTTCTAATCTTTTGTCTTTTCAAACAGCTGTGATAATATTAAAAACATGCTTCACAGCAAACACCATTTGTGGGATTTTCCTAAGAGATGTGGCTTTGGATAAGGAAGTGCAATTGAGTTAAAGCAGTAGGAGAGCCCGGAGTCAGTGGGGTTTGTTGTGATCAGTTGACCACTTCCCAGTAGGCATCTCTGCAGTCGCTGAGAATTACTAAACACCATTTCAAGGAATATAGGTAATTCAGTCAACCAAAAAACCAAACAAAATAACCCCAGCATAAAATACATTTTAAAAAACCCAACTGTCATGTGAAAAGTAGAAATCTGTCGAGCCTGCTCTGAGTCATTCCCGGTGCACTTAGCTAAGTTAAAATCAGATGGACAAAATTTCTTAGTGTGCATATGGATTAGAAAACAGGTATTTTTGCAACCACTGAAACGTTTTTGAGATAGAGAAATGACAAAGCTGACTTTTTTCCCCCAATACTTAGAACATATCACACCTTTCACACAAGTATGTCACAACACTTTAGAGAGTAAATAAGAATACACTATTTGATATGACAATTCAGAGAAGGCATTACAACTGAAGAGCTTCCTCGCTGTCAGATAAAAGCGTGTCAGGTTTGCCCTGCACCAGGCATGGCTCTCTGTGGCCTGGCTGTGATTTGTACTGGAGTGCCTAGAAAAAAACCACCTTGTAATCCCTACCATATTTTCACATATTTTTTCCTGTCGAATTGAAGCTGGCTGATAACAGCCAGGACAAACAGCTGAGGAGCTTTCGGTGCAGCTCACACAATTCTCAGGCTGTTGTTTCACTTAGAGTCCCTGATCTATCATCAAAAGAATTCTGTAAAAAATTCTCAAGCTGGACTTTCGTAGCCACTATTGACAAGTAAATACATGTATATATGTCCACACAGATGTCACGCACTTTTCTAAAATACCGACGCATGCAAAATCGAATGAACAATATCTGATCGCATTTTACCATTATTGCACTTCTAAGACAATACTCTGCTACCTCTATAAAGAATGATAGGACAGGCAGGCTGGAGTAGCTGCAGGGGATCCTATGCCTGTTGACTGCCAAAGCTGCTTACTACTTAACAACTGATCAACTGGCCCCCAAGGCAACAGCTTAACAAGCCCCAGTAGAAGTAGACTCAAGATTTCTTCCTCAGCAAAGAAAATGAAACCATTTACCAGATATGACCAATATCTAGAAATCAAGGTAGCAGCACTTCAGCTCCCTTGCTCTTTAGAAATAGCAAGGTATTTTTAATCTGAATTCCTAAAGTGGAGCGCAGCTTACTGATATTGCAGTAAGAGAAGGGAAAGTGATCTGGGGCTGCTTTGCAGAGACAGAGCTTGGTGTGTTGTGCCTTGCATACTTACTGCCTCCAACACCGCCAGCGAGAAGGGATGTTCATGGGTGCTTCGGGGCAATACCATGTTGTACGTGTGTGTGTGTGTGAGAGAGAGAGAGAGAGAGAAAGAGAGTGCTTCGGTACCGAAATGCAACAATTCCTCTGGGGTGAGATGTGGCAGCTGTTTACCAGCACAAAGCAATTCTGTACAGCAGTTTCGGGGAGGAAATGAAGAATACTGTACTCGGCTGAAACTACAGGGGGGATTTTAGGAAAGCAGAATTTAATTACCCAAGCTGGAATTTGGCCAGGACACCAGGGCTCACACCTCTGCTCTCATGAAAAGTGCCAAGGGGTCTTTAATAGTAACAAACAGTGAAGAGTTCGGGTTAGTGTTTCACCTGTATGACAATGCCTTCAATAACATTTTGCTCCTTAACAGAGTGTTAACAAAACTTTATCCAAAAGTCCTTGGTTTTGCAGTGGAGTTACCATGGAGAACAGCTTTTCTTATGAAGTTTCTGTTTATCTCAGGATCATCTAGAAAAAGCCACCTTATAACACGTCTTCAGGTCCACCGCAGGAAATTAAAGGAATATTTGCCATTTTCAGGCAGGGTAGACCGTAGAGACTGCCAGCTAATATATCCAGATTAGCTGAATCAGCTCCATAACCTACCTCCAATAGTCTGACACATTTCCTAAAGCATCCGTACTCTAGTTCTTCCATCCCTCGAGTCAGCAATGTTCTTCTTAGGAGATTTTCTTTTTCTTTAGCAGTTTTTCAAAACGAAAACTTGAAGCTAGAGGGAGGGTTGGCATTTTTCAATTTGTTTCTATGGCTTGCTTTTTTTATAGTTTTAATCCTGCAGCCATCAGGAGAGGTGTGAAGAAAACCTGCAAGGACAAACCTTATTTGAAAATTGGAATGACCTGTTGACAACTCACCTTCCTGCACACAGATTTATTAACATATGTTACTTGGTGTATTTAGTGGGGTGTGTTACTTGTGTGACTGGGTGAGTGTTCTCCCCTTCAAATTTCTCCTCTGTTTTCACTTCTGCCATTTCTTCGTTCACCATGTTCTCCAAATTAAACTTGCAGCTTTTTGAATGTTCTTTGTTTCATGCCTCCAACTCTTCATTTCTAGATCATTATTTACCTTCTCCCCTTATGAATATACTAAAGAACTCAACAACGAGGCTGCAGATTGCTGAAACTGCCCTGTATAACACTAACCAGTAAGTGTTACATCATTTCTTTGTATTTTCTACTTGTAATAGATTTTTTACGTATAGATTGGAACAAGAACTGTTTTCTGCTCCATGCCTCTGCATTGATCTCTGTAGAAGGGCTCATAAACTTTTTTGTAATGACCAAATTACTAGTATTAATGAAGAAGATATCAGCTCTGGAAGCCTATTAAGTATCCAGACACTCTGCTGTTTGCAAAAGCTTCTTGGAAAAAGTGAGGGTTCAAAAGCCCTGGCTAACTCTCTGTTAAATCTTTGTGACAACTCCTAAGAAGGTCAGAGCCCTCCAGAAGATGAAACTGTGTAACCCTGAGGTCCCAAGATTTTGGACGAGCTGTGTCAAACCTTCAAAGGCAGCTATTGGGTTTACCAGGAACCTCCAGCTTGTCTCAGATATGCTCTAGCACATACATTGTCATCGAGTTTTCAAATGCTAATTGGTAATGTAATTCGATTACAGCACTCTCAGTTTGTAGTAAGAAGGAAGATGGTCTTTAGGATGCATGTCAATGGGGTCCGATAAGTAGAAATCAAGTATCAAAGCAAAAAACCCACATAATGTCATACCCGGTATGACATCCCACACTTGAGAAAATGGATGACGTGACTTGCATACATGACATAATTCAGTGAAATAACCTAAGTACAAAAGAAAGGAACAAAACGGTGCAGATTTACTCAACAAAAACATAAGCAAAAAGTTTTAACTCGAAATTCTAGGCATGACTGCTCTTGTGATGCTGCAACAATATGTGAAATGTGAGCTCCGTGTCTGCCAGCACCAAGAGGATTTCAATATCACAGGTCCTAATGATTTCTATTGCCTCATTGTAGCATCCTCTGAAAGAAAACACAGGACTGGATCAATGTAGTCATTGACTGACTCAGTGTATGGATAACGGATACACGTTAATACAGTCTACATTCAACCGGCGTGGTCCTTTAGAATTACAACTAAAAGTATAACAATACAATCTTCACTTTAACCTGAGCAACAGCTGAATTGACTTTTCCAGCTCTGTTTTCAAGTAGACACTGCTAGTTCCATTGCAAGGCAGCCTTGCAAGCCCCCAAGCATCCTCTCCATAAAAAGTGGAGCATCATTAGGTGAATTAACCCTCAAACACAACCCATCGTAACATACATCTACACCATTTAAAAGTACTTTGCACTTCTAAAGCACCTCTGTAGAGTATACTGGTCTATAGGCGCTTTATATATACTCCTAAATACCTCACAGGAGATGGTGAGAGATAAGAATCAATATTCTCATTTTATAGAAGAGCCAGCAGATAAAACAACATACCAAAGGCTACACAAATTTTTGTACCATGTGTTCATAAACTCGAATCCTATTCTGTTGCTGGGATGTATATAGGATTTTTTCCTAAGCTATAAAACTCATCTTTCTCTCATCTACAATGAACTTGCCTGTAGCGTACAACTATTCTGCAACTTTACGGCTTCCTTGTTTTCATGTTTGTTTGTTTTACTGACCCAGTATCACCTCCGTAACACAGAAACCTAGACAAACCATCAAGTCCTGCTTTCTGACATAGCAGAGCAAGGGGATTAGAGAATAACTGTTCAGCCTGTAAAATTAAATTACATATACTGTACACGCCATACCCTATTTTATGTGCCGCAGAAGAGATCTTGTCAGTGCAGCTGAGGTCTGAACTGGGTCCTAGGTGTTACGCTGTTTATTTCATCGGAAAAGTGACCAGAAGGAGGAAATCCCTATGACCAATAAAATTAACACCGTAGTTCACTAGTACCCAGAGGCCAATGGCAAGCCATAGGTTTTAGATGTTTTGCGGGATGAATACCTAGCAACCAATAATTCATCCAGCCAAGATAACTATTCAGATTAAACAAATACAGAGTCCCAAATATAAGTTTTAAAAAGGAAGGAATCCTTACGTATCTTCTTTCCAAAGTGTTCATCTTAAACTTTGATTAGTTCAGTGTTTGGTCCATATTTTCTTGCACAGAAAACCAAGCAAAAGCGAGTTCTGTGCCAGGGGACTATTTTTAAAGAGGAATAAGAGACATTTGCAGAGCGAGTTTAACCTCTCAAGATCCAGAATTTCAGAAAACAGGATTACAAATTGTGCTTCAGTGTGTGACTAAGTTGCATTTTTGGATGTTAGTTCAATACATTTCAACAGGAAAACATCCTGTCTAATGAATTAAGAGAGTAAATTGGCAGGGTAATGTGAAACATGATTACCCATAGCAGAACTACTAAAACAATTACTGTTGTAGAATTTCTTATTTGGTATATATCTTCTATAGTCATTGATGATGTCATTTGGGAAATAATAATATGTAAATGCCTCAAAATAATGTTAACCTTTTAATATTTGAAAAATACTTTTGAATACTTTGAAAAAAACTTTTTTTTTTTTTTTTCCCTTTATGGAAACAGGTAACTCTGATTACAATATTAGAAAATAGATCAATCATGAGAGTAATTTCTACCACTTAGTTTAGCATGGATTAGTTCTAAGTTTAAAGCAAAGACCATTATTTTTTTGATGACACACGAAGTCTACCAAGTTTAAGCGAGAATATGACATAATTGCAACTTAGAAATAAAAATAATTAAAAAAATATTTCCTTGTGTTATTTAGCATAAAGTCATCACAACCCTTTGGGAAATGTTTTTATGTAGGTATCATCAGCTAGAGATTTACCAGGGAACAGAGATTTACCAAGGTACACGGCAAAAATTTCAGCTGTATTATTCTTTCTAAGGAATGCTGAGAAATAATTTATTATGATCTCAGCTATAAAAGCTTTCATTTCTTAAAAAGGGCTTCTCTTACCCCTTAATTTCTTACTTGATAGAATTTCAGAAGTTCTCAGTAACCGTTTCTCAGTTATTAACAACTCTCAAATGAGACAAAATGCTATCACACACATATAATTTTGGTATCTACAAGGCTAAAACACAGCCAAAAATCATACATTTAAAATTCAATATCTAACTATTTATAGCTATGCTTGCATGTTTGCTTCTCCATCTTCCTTCCCAATGAAAAGATTCCAAAATATCTATTGTTAAGTAGTCTAGTCAGATGTTAGATATGTTAAAAACTTCTTGAAAATGTTCATGCTAGCCACTAAAAAAAAAGTTCATGAATATTTTTATGTCTAGGACTACCAACAATTTTTCTTTTCCAGTGAAAGAATTTCACTTAACATCATGGGTCAATCAAGTGTTTTAGTCTCAGGAGAAAGTGGAAGAAATCACTTGAAAATGGCTGGAAAAAATCTTAGCTCCAGAAGGAGTTTTGAAAAGGTGGACTCAAGGTCAGTAAAGTGCTAAATGCTGTTCCCGACTCTTGCCAATCCCTTGGTGATCCAGTTCATACAGCAAGTTGATTAGAACAAGCAGAGCTGACTGCCTTAAAGATGCCTTGTAATTGACCACAGTGCATCTGTTAGACTTGTAAAAATAAGGTATATTTTATGGAAAGGCAAGGCATCCTTGTTTACACATCTTAGAGGAGGAAGAACAGATGCTCAGTGCCTTAAAAGGTATAAATACATACGCTGTGATTTAAGTCATAAAGATGCATAAACACATCTTTTTTCCAATCATTCCCAGTTTCTTTTAAAGACCTCAAATTTTGTGTCTAATCAAAGAAGATAGCAGCCTTTAGACAGTAAAACTATTTTTCAGAACAGAATGTAACCACACAGTAGAAGCGTTTCTGAGTTGTGTCAGTCCGGTTTTGTTAAGCCTGCGTGCATAAAGCACAATGATCAAATTAATGAATGTCATAGTGTTTTGGAGGTGACTCTTCTGTCTAGAGAACAAATACTACTATTGACCTGAATCCCAATAACTGACATTACTATGTGCCAACCAGACATTTTTATATTAAGAAAAAGCTAGTACATGTAGAATTGATTATATAAGCTAAATGCTCTTGGGATCCCCCATACTGAAAATAAGCTCAACAAGCTCCAAGAAAAGCTAAACAAACTGTCCAAGCTCGTGAAGCTTTGTTTAGGCTGGGGATGCTGAAAAAAGAGAGGATTTTAATACTTTGAAGTAGGTCTTCCCAAAAGATCATTTCACTTGTTTAAGCACCTGCTGGATTCCTTGGGTAGAAAGAGGTTTTTCTTTTTTCTTTTCTTTTCTTTTCTTTTCTTCTCTTTTCTTCTCTTTTCTTTTCTCTTCTCTTTTCTTTTCTCTTTTCTTTTCTTTTTTTAATTCTTCCCATAATTATTTATTATTTGATATATTCAAAGCCAGTTCAGAACCTTTTAGACTGCAGTAGTTGACCTAGCAATTAGTTGACGATACTAAGTCTCTGACATTAACACCCACCAACCTACTCATTTAACTTCAAGGACACTGGTTTCTTACATCAGTAGATCATCAAAGGTGAAGTCATGTACATGAGACTGTTAGAATTGAAGAGGTGAAAATTCTAAACTATAGTAACATAATGTATAATAACATAATTATATTCACGGAGAAATCAGTCATTTTTTTACATACATTCATATATGTTTTCTAGACACATACATATGTAGCTTTCAACAATAATTTCCGTGGGTTTGCTTCATAAAGTTTCAAAATATATTAATAGAATCACATAAAACAAAATCAAGTTTTTTACCAAAACTGCACCTCTACAAAGAAATTCATGGTTTAACCAATTGGAGCCACTAGGTTTACCACATGAAAAATAGGATGCTTTATCAAAAGAATAAATTAACACTACTGCATTTTTTAATTACTAATTTGAATTTAACAGTAATTCAGTAAAATTATTTACCCTACTTTGTAACACAGGTGTCTGGCAAAAAACAAAGCCAAACCCCTATTTCAAGTCAAAGTTGTTCTGTGACTGACATACCGTAAAAATAATACAACAGAGCTATCACCACACTGGGTGAACCAGCAAACCAGAATGTGGGCTGGACACCAGGCTCATTGTTATAGCTTCATCAGAACTGCACAAAAAGAGCCTCATTTTGACTCTAACAGGAAAGACAATTTGATGTTTTCCCTTTCACCAGTTTTAAAAAATCACTTCAAGAGGATGGCAAAAGTTTGGGGACTACCTCCGTAACAGTTGTATCTGTGCAAAATTATCTTTCCATGCTCAACTAGAGCTTCTGTATTTCTACAGATTTTCTATGTAATAAGATTACAAAGGCTATGAAGTCACTCTAAGTTTTTCAATTTGTACGGATCTCTTCTAAAAATAGCGGTTGAATGCATGAATTGCTTGGTGGAATTCCGTGATCACTTATGCAGAAGGCCAGACTGGATGACCATAATAGTCCCTGTTGGTCTGAAAATCCATGAGTCAATTAATACACGAATCTGATATAATTTAGAAGCTTGTTTTCATGGATCCACTTGAGATTAAATATAAATGGCTAAGCTTTAATTATTTTAACATCTGATATTTGTCAGGCAAATTACTTCAAAATCAAACCATGACTTTCCATCCTGGTGAAAACATTTAATTACACTAACTACTAGTAAAATTAGTTCAATCTGGTCTCACATGCTTTTGGTTAGTGTTAAATACTGACATGTCTATTTATCATCCCTCTGGGTTCGAATGCTCAGTAACGTTTCCCAGTTCCATCCAGGAAAATGTTCATGCACTCACCTGCAACAGAGGCAATCAAGGCAGCTACCTGTGCCTTGTCATCTAGTAAGTGTTTCCAAAGAGCTGAAGAGTAACAAATACCAATATTAGGAATGCAAAAACGTTTCAGAAGAGCTAAACCCATGGATTTTTGTATAGGCTTAAAAACTTTTTTTGAAAGCCCTCAAAAAAATAACTCCAGGTCAATAAAACATTTGTGAGTGACCAGATCCTGCAAAGCCAGCCATTCTGTCACAGCAAAGACAGCGATGCTCGGGCACATAACCTACTGAAGATATTCTGATTATGACAGATCACCTTTCTGCTGAGGACCTGACGATTTTTCGCTATCGTGATTCACGCGGAGAAGATGTCAGAACTGAGAGAAATTTATTTTCATGCATTCTTCATTCTATTTTGCTTGCTGCATCTGCAAATTTGCTCAGTAAAATTCTTCCACGTTGCAAAGATATTTTTGGAAGTGAACTGATGGTGATCTAAGCCAAGAAACAGAGGAAGTCAATCATCTGCTCAGAAGCAGAGTGTTGTTTAAAAATGAAAAGTTTACAAACATCAGTGTTATGTGAAGTTCCACTTACGGTTATTAATATGAGCGTGAGCCGAGGTAGCGAGATTGCATCCATTTGTTCATACTGGACATTTCCTTCATGACAGTAAAAAGCAGCTCCTCTAGAATCACCCTAGTACTGCAATAGCTGGGAGTAGTAAGGCGAAATATGGCAGAAAAATAACATTCAGCCAAAGAATGTGACAAAAACGGGGTTTGATTTCAGCGAGGTCACATCTTTAAAAAAAATCACACATGCTGAATACATAACTCCTTCATACAGAGTTTCTCTTAGGTGGGAAGGGGGCTTGCCAAAACCTGTTTTAAATGCACAAAGTAATAAAAATTAGTGTTGTTGCTATAACACAAAGAATTCTACAAGCCCAGATCCTGCTCAAACCACACCACCACCTGAGTAGCTGACTCAAAGTCTGAACAAACATCCATGTGCTGATGAAGAGGCAACTATCGCCTACCCAAGGACTTAAGGTGAGCAAGTCACCTTGAGAGATAATTAAACTAATTTACACCTGTGTAGAACTGAACAGAATTCAATGTGAGCATTTTAATATTGCAGAAAAAAAATGCACGTTGTGTTTATCCAAAACCAGTGTGAGATAACTTAATTTAGGATTTTATGGACACGATAAAATGTATAAGGGTAGAGCAGAGGTTGCATACGTAACCTTGCTTTGAGAACTTCTCTCTGCAGAGATTTGAGCAGAAGCTGCTCCTAACGGCTTACGTTTCCCTGCGTTGTTTTCTTCCAGGACAACACACACGCACTGGTAGAGTGATGTAGTCAAATGCAAAATGCACTTCAGGCTGGTATTTCTGATCTCCTTTAATCTTCCTTTCTTGATTAACAGTAAGGGCATCTGTGAAGGACAATTGACGTGGTGCAATAGGTCGTTTTCCGGTCTCAACCTTGACAGTGTAATCAGATACATGGCATGCTTAATAGAGGTCAGTTAATGCAAAGATTAAAATTAACTTGAAGTCAATAAGGGAATAATAAAGGAAAATGATCACCCTGTTGCTCCTACTTTGTAAGAGTAAACCTTACATTGCAGGCCAGTAGTAAAAAAAAAAAATTTAGTCGTAAGCGATCCAATAGGCCTTCATAAGCCCTCCAGCAAACAATTTAATGATTTCAGGTACCCTTTAAACTAAGTGGCCAATCACTGTTAAATCCTTTGGTATTCATTGTAATAACATTGATCATGATGAACTCTTTTGGTATTAATGTGGATGTAATATATACCTTTTTAATTATAGAACAAGAAAATCCAATTACCCCTTTGCCTCATCAAAGTTCTTTGCTAGCTGCCACTATTTAAACATACATTACGAAACATTCAAACTGAAAGAGATTTTTGTGCAAAGCAAGGGCCAAATCCTGCCAGATGCTGACCACCCTTCACTCGCAGGAAGCTGGGGAGAAAGTGAGCATGCCGAGCAACTCTGGGGAGATGTTTGCTCTTTGCAGGATCAGACCTTGACACACATGGAAAGGTAGAGAATGTAGCGATCAGCTTCAGGAAGACCCTGATTAAAAAAGGCAGAAAGCATTTGTTTATATAATGGAGTGGAAGCTGTTGCGAACAGCTAAGATGATCATTAGTTGGGACAAAATTTACTCTCTAGAAACAGGAAGGAAAAATGATGAGCTGAGCAAACTGGTTTGGTTTTATTCCAGGTGCCACCGGCTGAACTCTCCGCATTTTGACCTGGCTCCAGGAAACAAGTTGTATTCCAGCCTAAGTCAACTGGAAGCAGAAGCTTGTGTCCTCTGGTGCCACTTTGCAGCCAAGCAGCCCAGATGAACAGATATATTTTGCTGGCTTTTCTTACATGGTAGAGATCTGCTCCCCACGCACTACGCCATGTGGGCAGGGACTATTTACACAAGTAAGACCACCAGGATTTTCTCCTGCATCAATAACCAGAAGGAATTATCTTGAGGGAAAAAAAATAGCCTCCCCAAGAGATCAAATCCTGCTTTCTTATTCAGTTCCTGCTTTGGGAAAACTCTGACAAGCTGAAAATGGAGTTCAGAATTTAACTATTGGGAGATAAAAGCAAAAATATTAAAGTTCTAGAATTAAGAAATACTTTATGAGCAGATCCTCTGCTTTAAATAAAGCTAGCTTCAGAAATATATTATTACATCATCAGGTATCAGTCAGGTTCCCATAAGCAGTAGGAGTCAACCTCTTTGAAGGATGAGATCAGCCCCTGCCCAATGATTACACTTCATTAGTTTATCAAAATTGTGGGGGTTTGCTCAAAGACATTTATTGCTGTCCCTTCCTAGCAACTGGCTAAGCAAACCTCATGTCAGAAATCTAATTTATCTATTTATTTTTAGGTCACCCTGTCAGTTCAGTCCCATAAAAACCGTATTTGCCAGAACAGTTCCAGCAGAACTTCATAACGCCACCAAGAATGCAGAAACCTGGTATCGAAGGGAACCTGTTAGGTATTTTCTCTTATTCCAATTGAAAACAACCACAAAATCACGCAAAAAAAGAAAATTTTAATGACACCTGCAGTAGATCAATCTAGGCACAGCTGTCCCAAATGGCAAGCTGTAACAGAGGTAGCAAAGCGCACTGCTTCAGGTAGCTATCCTGCCTGACTAGGGATCGGGGGAGTTACGTACTACTATGATGTATAAATATACTTAAACAATACATGCTTTTATAGCAAAATGGCACCGTAATCATGTCAGATTGTAATTTGTAAGATACCACTGAACGTTTACGAGATAATTGCCAGATTTCCACAGCTCCACTGCAACTAGAACCTGTTAATCTCGAAAGCAGCATTCAGAAAGAACAATAACAAATTTTCGCGATGCTTTAATGCTACATGAGGCACTCTAGGATTAATAAAGATATTTTAAAAGTATTAAATATTGCTCTTTCTTTAAAAATTACATTATAAAAATCTTTCTTCAACATTATTTGAATAAAGCCTCATTACTCACAGTCCAAAGAAGTTCATTAGGAGAAGATCACTTTGGAAAGCATTCAACTAACTAGCCTTTCTTCTCAGCAGTGAATTACATTAGCTACTTCCTAGTTATTTAAATCTTGAAATAAAAGATGTAAACGCTACAGTGACATCTTAAGATCATTGGTAAGGCAGGTCTTGCATGCACAAAAATGCCCAGCTGGTCTGGAGATAAAACAGATTGATAATTAGTTGCAAAATGTAACATTTCATCAGGAATATTTTGAATAATCCAATTTATCTTTGTCAGATATGCAGCACATATTTTTCTTTGGAGACTCTTTGTTCTTTAACATAATATTATAATTTCAGCCTCCTAATTAAAGCACCCGTCGGTCGGACCTGCCTTGATGTCACGCCGCAGATCGGCGGCTGACTGCACTGCACAGAGATAAGGTGCCTGCCCTAAGCCACATGCCACCACTAACTACCGCGGCGCCTGCTGCCTCCCACTATCCTACTGAGGCTGTAACTGGTTTGATACGGGGAAGATCAAAGCCAGCCGGTTCGAAGGGAGGAGGGCCTGACTCTGTTGGCTGGTCTGCACGAGCGGGGCCGGTGTACGGCAGCTGGGACCGCGATTGCTGTGCTCTCTCAAAGGCGAAAAAGCAGCCCGACAGTGCGGGCTCCTACCAGCCCAGCTTTCTAATTAACTGATAAAAATACTCTGTCTCCCCTCACTGCCCCAGCCGGCTCCAGCAGTGGAGGGGTCCCACAGCTGTCCTGCAGCCCCACTGCTGCTCCCCACGTTTCATCATCCCAGCAGTGCCTCATTCGCCCCCGAAACCATGGTCAGATGGGTGAGGGCTGCCCAGCTTTGCCGGGAGGGAAAGGCAAAGCCCGGCTGGGGGGGATGCATCGAGGAGCGTGAGAGCGGACTGAGTGGCACAGGAGGGGATGCAAGCCCTTCCAGCGGCGCTGCCAATGCCATCTCCCCCAGTCCCCCCGTGGCTCGAGGCAGTAGCAGCTTCACATGCTGGTATCACCTTTCTGGTCACAACCCCACGTTTTGCCTCTTGGAAGAGGGGGATTCTGTGTTTGCACAGCTCACAGAAGCTCCTTAAGTCATGATGGGAACGGCAATGCTTTTCATAGGAGTGTAGCATCTTCAAAAATGAGCTACAGCTGGACTGGCTGGTGCAAGCACCATGGCACAGGGCAGAATGGAGGTAAAACTGGCCATCCAGGTACTTGCTACCACTCTTCTCAGGGGTTCTTCTGCCTGAGAGAGGGCTGCCGCCTCAGAAACATGCTGGTGCAGAGATCATCCTGGCTCCACTACCATCACAGTTAAACATCTGCTGTCTTTCCCAGCTCCAAACTTCAGCCCCGTGCAGGTAAGGGTACTTCTTAAGTAAACATTGCTCTAAATGCACCCAGCACAGGGGCCAGGTTTACTTCAGAGATATAAATGGCACCAAAAGAGCTGCTCCTGCAGAGACACCAAGTGCCTTTGGCACAGTCCTGCCCAGCACAGCCTCATTTCCCAGCCCAGCTCTGCACGTGCTGCCATGTCAGAGAACACCTTAGAAATACGAGTTCCCAGACAAACCTGAGCAAAGCTGTTTTCTCAGAAGTACTACCAACCAAATCTCTCACCTGGCAGTGACCAGGCTGAAAGGCTTTCTCTTAACTCTTGTAATATAACAGTCCTGCTCCTCCTCTGCCTCGCGATTCAAATAATCATTTACACTGGTGGGAAGTCGGTGCAAAGTGCCCCTCGGTCAGCCTGGCTGTGTCCTACACTGTCAAGAGCTAAACAATCATTTATGACCTGCAACAGCAATAACTCATGCCCACCCCGTGTGCTTTAAAACGTTCATCACGTTGTTGGCTATGACTTGTGCAATTCCTTAAATAAGCACTTCTTCACATGAAATGCTTTGGCTTTTTCTAATTTCAGAAGTTATTTTGGAAAAAAAAAAAATTTGGGGACCTAGATTAAAGTTTTGTGCTAGTTCTTTGCCCAACTACCTTCAATAAGAGATGGAAGTTATGTAGTCTTATCAGACTGCACCTCTGATATGATAATGATATCTGTACCGCCCAGAAAGTAGGTCACAGTAATTCTTCATAGCAGTTTTTGTAACGTACTCAGGGACTACAAGGCCAGCTATTTTAAAGATAATTCTGAATTTCTTTAATAAGATTATATTGGATTCAGATAATTGATCCGATTATTGAAACCTGGGGAAAGTGCTATTGACCTGAATATATACATCAGTAATTCTCTTTTTTAAAAGAATTTAGGTCATTAAAAACTTATTGTCTCTGCTTAGTGTCAGGCAAGGTGCTCACTACAGGCCTGACAAGTGGACGCAGGTCCCACCCTTCCACCCTGCCCATGGTCCTGTCCTGTGTCTGCATGTACTTCCTTAACCACGCGGGCAGCTCCTTCCTCCTGCTCCCATGATGGGTCAGGGGACTTGAAGTCTGAGTTAAGCACATTGGGACTCATTTCACTTTGACAATAAGAATCGTGTATTTTGCTTTCTTTAAATCTTTTTTCTATTTTTTTTCTCAGTAGGCAGCATCAGTAGATGTCCAAACCTCTGCAGTTGCCTGTCATCTTTTTTCTGGTACTCCAACTATTTCTGACCATTCAGTGCTAGACAGCTCCAATTTATCTTCCACCTTGCTCTTTGCTTACTTTCCATACCATCATCTATAAGACTTTTCTCAATAACCTTTGAGATACTTGTTTCAGCAGAACCTAGCCCAAGCAGTCCTCCCATGCTCCTCTCGGAGAAGGAGAACCACAACTTGGAAGTAATTTCTAATTAGGTCTTCTCGCAGTCCCTCTTGTTCTTTACCTGCCTTGGTGCCCAGTTTACTGCAGTGTGGTTAAGAAGAGACATCAACTCCACCACATGGGACCTTTGGCAGACCCAGTAGATGTCCCTGCGAGGTGGTGGTGGGGTGTTTCAGAGGAGATGGTTGGTGGTGATCCTTCCTGCCCTGGGTGGGTGGAAGGGCACTGGCTGTCCTTTCTTCCCCCGCCTGTTCAATGTTGTGTGGACTCACACCGGCTCACAGATAAAGGCTTCACCTAGGAAGGAAAAAAATTACATTTCTCCACTTCCTGGAGTTTATCAAGTTTCAGTTCAGGGCAGCCAGGCTGCTCTGATTGTCTGGATATGCCCTGCTGGCTAGGCTATTGCTCACATTATTTCCTTGCTTTAATGCAATGCACTTGATTAGATCTCACACACCAGATACAGCTGTGATGGGCATGATGGAAATACGCACAGAGACAGAAAGCTGAACAGTCTCATTCCCACCGGTCACATATTATGTTACTGAAATTATTTGTACAGCCGTGTCGTGGACCTACCTCTATCATCCCGGATCAGTTCCTGATGACTGACCTTCCACAGAAGCACTGTGCTGCATTCAGGAGGAGCTATGAAAAGAGTCACAATTGTTGGGTTGGGTTGGGGGGGGGGTGGTGGGGGTGTAGGGGGGGGGTGTTTACACTCATCAGCTGTATAGTTCTCAAAATTATTAAAAAAGAAAACAACCACCTTTTCTTTGACCTTAATAACCTCACTTTTAATTTGACTATGCAGAGCAGAGCATTCTTTGGTTTTACTTAGATTTTGCTTTTTACAAGTATTTTCTCTTTTGTACAAAATCCAAATCCCACTCTTGGTACTTTAAGCATTCTTTTTTCATATAGTTTCTGTCCTGAAGCAAAAGACTTTCTCCAAATGCTACAATTCTAGCCTTTTAGCAGCTCCAAGCTGGTGGCAGTACTCCCCTTCCTTCTTCAACCAGCCTCTTTGAATTGCTTGAAACTCTGAAACAATGGGAAGGCTTTGTCTGTATGGGTATGAACACCAAGCTGAAAAGTATTAAGGCATTACCAAGTTCAAAACAACAGCAACTGTCAAGTCTTCTATTGCAAACCATTGGATGATGTTTTCCAAAGCACCGTCCTCAACCACCTCTCAGACTGGTCAGGAGCTTGTCTCTCAGCTGCATGTGGTGGTGGTGGTGGAGGAGGAGGAACTTGGGAACTTGAGCAGGAGATGACGAGTCCCATCCATGCCGGCGACCAGATGGTGACCGCCAGCTGCTGAGACAAAGCCATCCTGAGCTTGCAGACTTGAAGGTCCACCAGAGTCTTACTCTGGTCTTTGATAACCCACCTATTTGGTTGTGCTTTTCTGAGATTTTTTTTTCCCCTTTGTTGCTGCTTTTTATTTCTCTTTGTAGAATTACATGCTCTAATTACGTAAATAAACAGCCAGAAACCAAACCAAACCTCTGGGGGTCCTGAGGGGTTTCCCTTCCCTGCAGACACACTGTCCATTTTCAGGTTGCCACTATTTGCTTTTCTCCTTTCTTTTTTTTCCTTCTTGTGCTGCCTAGAGGGGAGAATTTGTCACTGAGCGAGAGCAAGTCTCTCAAACTTCTAAGAAAATCATAAACAGGCTGCAGTCCCTTATGAAAGCAAAGAAAACAAATGTGTGAAAGGCAAAATCAACTATCTTTAATTTATTTATCATTGAAAAGCTAATTGCATTCCTTCTTAGAAGCATCAAAAAAGCCTCAAAGTGTTGCAAAACACATGAGCGTTTAGGCCATCCCCCGGGATTATTCCAGCTGGCTCCTGCTACCCGCCATCTGATGCCGAAGGAGATGGATCGACCCTGCAGGCTTCATCCCCAACAAAAGTCCCCGGCTGGGCTGCAGCTCCTCATCCCTCAGGTCAGTGGGGGGGGCAGAGGCTGTGTTCCTCACTAAGTTCCCATAAAATAGATTTTTTTTTTTCCCAAGACACTGTTAGGTTGGATGTGAGAAAAGAAAATCCTTCAACATCGTGAGGAGGTTTGAGGATTTTTCCAAACCCCTTGAGGAATTAAATTTGCCCTTGGAAAAGTCCTGCAACATTCAACAGGGACAACTCCTGAAAGTATCTAGATAAAAATAGAGTTCATTACTGCAGACGTTCCTTAAAAAAAAACAAACTGAACAGAAATTATAATGTTACCTGGGCTTTTTATTAAAAAAAAAAAAATTTCTACAGTAAGATAAAACCCTCGATTAAATTTTACAGTCTGATATAAAAAGCTCTGTATAAAGGTTGTTATTTTCTGTTAACAATAAGGTTTTTCTTCAAGGCTCTCGGGTAGCTCAGCAGGCTTTTTCTCAGGCCTGATTTAAGACAACCAGAGCTGAGACTGAGCCAGCAAGGCGAATTTTCCAGAAAGTCTAGTGAAGCCTCAGGTCAGAAGAAGAGCATCGACATAGCGAGGATAACTTTCCCTTTCCCTGTTCCGAGGTACCCAGCACACGGACACGTGAAAGCTGCCCCTGGCCGTGGCAGCTGCAGGAGGAAGAAGCCGCATGCCCAGCGTGGGAGCATCCAGATTTTAGCACTGGAGCAACTTGAAAAAAAAATTTAATAAAACACACTCACTACCTTCTGCAAACACTGGCATCCAGCTATGAAGATTTTGGGGATTACTGCAAGTTCACAGAACTTCTGTTTTCCATTGCACAGTTTGATAGTGAAAAAATATTAAATATATGCTGTACCAAAACAATATCTCATAAAATTAGCGCAGAAATTTTACTTTTTCTGTTTTATCAGTATATTACTTTGCTGCAGACTCAGAAGACAGACATCTATAAATCTCTAAATCTGAAACTTGGGCTTTTACTTTCTTTTTGTTGATCCTTTCTAGTGAAATAATTGCACGTCTAGTTAGTTTGTGTATAATCAATATGCTCCTGCGAGTGTTAATGGGACATGTGATAACATAAAGAGAGTCACTCTCCAATACAAATTACTGACACTGACTATTAATCATTTCTGAAGTTTGGGTGTTGTTTTTCTCCAAGCCAAAATTAAGCAAGGAGTATGTTCTTTGTATGCACAATCCTAAAGTAATCATTTGAGAGCGCTATAGATTATCTGTGTATAACACAATCTTTCATCACAGGTTTATGCTGGATGGGCTGCAACATTTTATATAAACTGTAAATGGTATATAACTCAGCTGCATGCTGCGATGTGTTGGTTGCCGATTAACCAAGTAAATGTATAAGTAGAGGAAAATACCCCTTCTTCACTAGATAGAAGCCATCACCTTTTCATAGACTGAATGAATATACCATTTCCAATCTGAAAACCACCATTTCAGTAAATTCTCAGAGCACAAATAACAAGATGCCTTTAAGAAAATATCTAGGATGTCTTAGCAGTCCTCTTTTAAAATGCCTTCTTTTTAAAAAAAAAAAAAAAAAGTTTCATCTACTTCAATAAAATCCTATTTTAATTCATCCATTTAATAAAAAGGAAAACAAATATTTACGCCAAATGGAGCTGAGATATACACTGCCATACACACTAAACTTGCCATCTAGAAGTAATCGTAAAGCACAAGCAAGTTAAAGTCAGTGTGAAAAGGAAAAAGTAAGAAAGAAAACAACACCTAAATTAAAGAACTCTTTCTCTCCAGCCGCTCTGACTGTCATCAGGGGATAAATCAATTTGCAGCAGCTGAGGACAGCTATTTAAGTGTGAGACCTGAATAGCTTAATTGGGGGAAGTGTGTTAAAATTTGAAGGCGCAGAGTCACACGAAGTTCAGGGCATGCGTGCAGGCATGTGAGCATGCACAAGCACGTGGGCATTTGTATGTGGTCCTTCCGAAAGCCTCTTGCCCAGAATTCCTGGAGTCTGCAGTCATGATACACTTCTTTCTGTTCATCAATGAAGTTCCCAAATATTGCTCTTTACCTGATTTGCAGAACTTTCTCAAAAGGGAAAAAATGATGATACAGAGGGGATTAAGGAACTGATTTAAAAGTTAAATTTTAACTTTTTAACAGAGTTGGGCCTGTTTTCCCCTTTGAGGATGGTGGTGCTGAAGACAAGAGGGCTGGTGGTAAGGGAGCACATTGAGCTCTGGCAACAACTTCCAAAAGCTTTGGAAAAGATTCAAGGGACACCGCAAAGGGATGATGCAACCCTGGGAAAGACCCTTCATCTGTCCCAGCAGCTAATGGGGAACGAGATTACGCATCCCTTAGCTTTTCCTCATCTAATGCAAATATTGCTAGCCAGATCTCTAATTGTTCATTTTTTGAAACCCGCAATCCTCCAAACTTCTTGAGCTCTTGTGGCAACAAACCTTACCTCCTATCTGCAAAACGTCCGGTCTGCTGTCACCAGCCTGAGGTGCGGTCCCTCCCACATCTTCTGGCTGCTCCTGTATTCTTGTATCAGCAGAAATTGGGGGGGGGGGGGGGGGGGGGGGGGTGGAGGAAGGTATCCTCAACAATTTCTCTGAGCACTATTCATGATTTGAGACCTCTTTACTATTTTCATTCTTGTGAGCCACAAAATTCATCTTCCAATCTTGACAGGTTCTCATCACGCACAAACCTAGCTCTCTGTCTAATCATTTCCATCAACCGTCTACGAACTTCAGCTGTACTTCCATTTTTTGAAGTGGAAATGAATACAGCGTTCAAGGCAAAGGCACATCACCCCTTTACGTAACAGTATTTCAAATATTCCAGCGCTATTTTCTCCCCCGTATTTGCATACTTCCCGTGCTGTGGCTTCCTTTCTGTCAGTGGTGCTGCACAGGGAAAAACGCTTTCCATGAAGGGAGCGTAACACAGTGCCCGTTGAGCTGGAGGTGGCAGAGAGAAGTCATCTGGTTATCACTGTTCTCTCCACGCTGCAATTTTGTCCCCAAAGCTGACGGTGATACAGAGATTAAACCTTGTTGTTAAAGTACTCCAGACCCTCCTCGTATTGGGCATCATAGGATACACTCATCACACATCCTGAGAAGATTAAGTTACTTTATGTACCGCCAGCGCTTACCTTGATGTCCTTGAGGGATCTGACCAGCTAACTAAGATTGCCAGCAAAGGCTGTGTTATTTCCCGACGCAAGCCCAAGCAACTCCAGAGTCTGAATTAACGCGCTGCATAGGGCACTGTGAGAAACCACTTAGTCTGCTCAAAAATGTTAACTATATAGCATAAATAATACTTACCCTGCTTGTTGGGAGACCATGCTTGCTCTGTCTAAATCCATTTGCTTTCGAATGTTTAATAAAGGGACTTCAAAAGCTGTTTCTTTACTCATGAATGGGAAGTGACAAAAATGGTATTATTTTTCCAAATATTGGAACCTCGATAATATATCACACTAATCTCCTAGCCACAAAGGTTATTTTATAACTAAAGCAGGGTGTTTTTTATGGGTCAGATGTTGTTGTCCTACTGTACCAGAGCTTGTATCCTCCTGATACCACACATGTTTGTTCTCTACTTAATTTTTAATGTATGAATTTGTTTTTATATTAAAATTCAATAAAATTTTAATTATAAAACATAATATATCACACTGAAGTATATATATCTGCAGAGACACACATCTGTGGTTTTACAACAGATGCGTGTATCTGCAAATATTTAAAACGCAGATTTTACCACTAAAATGAACACGTATCCAGCTTGCTTGCAGATGAAAATTCAGGTGGGCCCAGGTTGAATGCACCTAAATGGGCCCCTGATCTCAGCGGAAGCAGAAAGTTGATAACTACACACTGAGTATCACCAGGGACTAAGAGGAAAAGGCAGAATTAGCGTCACAAGAAGCCAAAAGAAATTAGGAACATCTAATAAGCTGAACTAGCTTTTTCACAAATGTGGTTTTATAGACCTGAATACTTACTAATTTGTTTGGGTATTGCTTTTTATCATTCTGAGCATCACTCATCCTGCCCTTTCCAAACCATAGATCCACTTAGCGTGCACTGGCAAAGGAAACATTTCTCTGTAGGTATCTCATGTAAAGTATGCAGAGAATATTTAGCGCAAGCAGCTCTTTTGGCAGGACTCTGAATATGCAGAAATTCTCTATTTCCTTTTGATTTGTAAACCAGAATTTGTTCTGTTGCCATTGACATGAATGGATGTACATATCTGCTGTGTCCGTTGCGCCCTATAATGTTATTTCCTATAAGTATTTCACAGATGCAAGAGCAGAGTTTAACACACAATTCAGAAGAAACTTGGGATGAGAGGGAGGAAAATGAAGGTAACGACGAGTGATCAGATTTAAAGGCTTTACTTAAAGTAGTCCAAAGTTCTGTGTGATGGCCATGTAGATATAAATCAAAAGTAGTCCCCCTGAAAAAATAAATAAATGTGTTGGGACAAGAAGTAGTAATTGGAGAGCAGTAATGCAGAATTTAGCAAAACTGTAACAAGAAGGTTTTTTTCAGCTGAAACAGCATCTCTCCCAGTTTTGCTGCTGTGATTTTGGAGTGGCTTTTCTGGTGCTGATGGAGTACTGTGGATTTGCACCAACATAAGCAGGTGCTAAATCTGGTTCATGACATTCAGAGAGGCAGCCCTGGGACGTAAGGTGAGCCTACAGCATTGCACCAGCCTTCAGAGGGGCCGTGAGGAGCCCCTCACACCGTCCAAATCACACCCATGTTTGGGGTTGACAAAAATCCACCACAGGTTTGGGGCTTGTCCAGGATGGAGGGGCCACTGAAAGTTCCTTTCTCAGCTCCTTTATCTCTCTTATCTCACAGAAACCTTCAGTTTCTCAGCTTACACTTTTGAACGAGAATGTGGAATATTTAAATTCTCATCTGAATAATAAATAAAAACAAATCCCCATAAATTATCCAGAGGAGCCTACAACAGCACACTACAACTTGCTTTTGCAGGACCTTGCGCACATACAAATGTGCAAATTGGCATCTTATACTTTGTTGCACTAAGCTTTACCAGCGTTTTCTTTAAAGACATATAAAATTCAGTTCCTGAAATATAGCATATTTTCCTATTCATTGCCCACATCATAAGGTTGACCCACATAATTTTAAGCAAGAAGCTGAAATTTTAACCAAACTCCACAGAGATTACATGTGATATTGTTTTAACTGTTTGCTGAACTCTTTCTATTATAATTTGTCCTTAATTTTGGTGAAATAAAGTGAATAAATAATCATGCTTCACCTGGGAGTATGAAATTCTAACAATGAGTTTTTAGCAATGAAAACATTTTTCGGGAGGGATAAGGGAGAAATCTGAGTCTGAGAGCAAGGTCTGCAGGTTGTCTACATGTTTAAAATATTAATCAGTTGGCAACCTTTCTCCTATGGAAATAAAAAAAAAAAAAAGAAAGAAAGAAAGAAAAAAAGAAAAGAAAAGAAGAAAAAAAAGACACGTTGCACAGAGCTAATAACACTCACAACTTGAGAAACCGTAAGATGATCCTTTCCTCAGAAAAATCCATCACCACTTTAACTCCTGAAACAGAGCTAGTTCTCAGGGCTGCTTTTTTTAAATAAATGAAATAGCTATTAGTTTTCTTAAAAGTAAGAAACGGCTGATGCTAATGATTAGTTTCTGTCATAATTGCAGCAAGCTGTCATCAAGAAGAAATTGCAGCTAAGACCCCGCGCTGGCAGAACTCTTGGGAAGTGCAGCAAAAAAGTAAAATCTTCCATGTCAAACTTCTGCAGATGGTGCAAATTTATACTATTAAACTCCAACATAACATACTGTCCTTCACCTTTTCTTAATTTTTTTTTTTTTAAAAAAGCTATTATTAATAATCTCCTTGGCACTTACCACTCTGTGATTTGTTTTTTAAAATGATGACTCTAACTGTAGATTTGAACACCATAAATAAACTAAAACCTTTATGCTTCAAGAACGTCAAAGCTCTTTGCGAGGAGCTTTCCCCCCCTTTCCTCTTGCTTTTTGCTTCTTGCAGAGAAAGCCTAAATGAACCATCTTCTTAGACTTTCAAGCAGCTATTTTCAGATGCAGAAATAAACTCCTTATTTGTGTCTGTCTTTTTTTTTGTCTTTTTTTTTTTTTTTTTTTTAATATTGCAGGGGAAACGCTTGATATTACGCTACCTTCATTCTCAGCACTCCCAGCAAACTTGTTTGCTGTTCATACTGCGGAGACTGGGAGCCCTGAATGTGCGGTGAAAGCACGTCAAGCCCAAAAGTTCAGTCTGCCTCTGCCTTCATGGACTAGAGAGAATAAACTGGGGCTTGGCACAACACTGAGTCCCTTGAAAATCATTGTGTTATAGGTGCCACTGTCTTGTAAACCCCCATTTTTCTACTCCTTTTGCTTACAAGTATGAAAACTGGACCCTCAAAACACTTTGCAATTCAGTCCAGCAGCCGTGAAAATACAAATATTTCCATAATCCGAGTATGAATTAAAAGTCCAATTATTTTATGGATTTATTTATATTTGTACACAAGGGACTTCATCAAAACAGACCTCAAGAGCTGAAAAACATTTTTTTTGTTAAGCACAGCTTTTCTCTTTCAGTGTTAGGTTAACAGGTTCAACTTTGTGATATTGTAAAGCCAAAAGGGGAAAAGGAACTGTACTCTGTGAATTTAATGAATTCGCTACTTGTGGTACAAGGCACCTAAATGCATGTGAAAGAAGCGTGAACATGTTACAACACTGTTTTAGTGAAAATGCTCTTCTCAGAGTCATCTGGACAAGCGTGTAGGTGAGATTTGCATGTGGCTGTGCCATACATCCAGTTCTGTGCAACCCAGTGGCAACGCACCTGAAAGAGCCTGGTGTTGGTGTCACAGGGACTGAGCGGTATGGATGTGTTCCTCTTCCCTGCTGTGTAACAACAACACAATTTTAATCATGGCTTTGTGGTGAGTTTGCTGCTTTTTTTTTTTTTTTTTTTTTTTTTTTTTTCCAATAGCTTGCCTTTTGCTTTGGGGGAATCTAGTCTTTTTACTGATTAAAATTTGGGATTCTGAAAAAAAATAGTGACCTTTTGATGCAGCCTACAAAGTACTCCCACTAAACAGGCAATAAGTGAATCTAATAGACACCCCAACCCACGCCAAGTCCCATAAAATCAGGGTGTGAAGCATAAGGGAGAGAGGGATTCATATTAATAATTCATTCCAAGCAACCCCCTGGAGCAGTTTTACTATGATATGCTATGCAGAATGCTTCAACACACTAATTAATATTTTCAAAGTGTTCCACGAGCCCCTTTTAAAAGCACTTTTGCCATTCATTGAGCATTCTGTATTTTATAAGGGAAAAGATCAGCTCTGCCCCCCAAACCAACTGATGAACTGCCCTCTTCCACCAAGACTTGCAGAGGAGATGAAAGCATTGCAAACACCAACACACGCACCAAACACCTCACATTTGCCAGATTAATAGCCTGTGCATTTTTGTTCCTCAAATCCAAAATTAACTGGAATAAATTATGCTCCTTTTGCAATACATGTAACTGAAAACGCAGGTGACCTCAAGAGATATCTTGTAATTGCAGTGAAGAGTCCCTGCCGCATTCCCCTCTCTAGCTAATGCGGAAAGAAAAGCACTGTAAATAACTTGGTATCGAGACACTAACTTTTGCTCATGCACTTATCTATTGTTTCTTGCAATAACTTAGAGCATATCTACTACATATTTACAAAACAGCCTGATTTCTTACTTCAATTAACAAGAAAATATAGTAAGGTTGCAATCGGTTATGAAAATAAAAAAAAGCGGGTTTTTGAGTAGTGGACTTAACCCGGTATTTGCACATCAGTAGAAAAACACATCTGAAGCAATGCCTCAGCATAGGGTCTCTTCATCATATTTCTATTAAATCCACTGTAACACTTAAAAAAAAAAAAAAAAAAGAGGGATGACACATGATCTGCTCATGCTCCAAAATTGTAACAAAAGAATTTTTTAGCAAAAATGAGGCAGAACATACCATGTGAGTGAACTCTGCCCAAATGATAGTTTCCTGGTTTGTACAAATAATCTCTTGTCTAATTAAGAACTAAAGTATTCAATGAATGAATTATTTTTAACCTCTGGGATGCCAGGGAATATTTTGTAAAGGTTGGGGGGGGGCGCTTCTAGAAAAGTGACCCAGGACAAATTTTCAGCAAAAATTGACTGGTTTTAGATGGAAAAGACAGAGAATTAAGCTGCCTTGGACACCTAGGAGTGCAGGCCAGGTATGCACAGATTTCCCACACCCATCTAAAATACAGGTCCTTCTCATCCTTTGAAGATCCAGTTTTTGCAGGGTCTCTGCACAGGGCTCACTGCATCTCATTCTGGGGCGAATGTCGGGTTTTGATCCAAAAGAGGTACTGACAGCCAGCTGCTAATACAGATTGCATGTTAAACTATCTTGACATTTATGAAAAAGCAAAAACACAAGATCGTCCACCATGTAGATGAATCTGCTGCTGCTCAACAGGCTCCACAGATGTGCAGCAATAAGCAGTGGAGGGGCTGTGTTTCTCCACACAAATCTACAGTAGTTCTGCCAATGCAAATATTAATAATCAAGATAATCATGTTGATTTTGGACACTCCCTTGAGAATGCCCTCTAACCCCAGCTTGGCAATTTTCAAAAGATGTAATCTAGCACAGCTCTGAAACCTCTCTCTCCCCCCACCACTCTCAAAAGTGCCCCCGTGGGTGCTGGGCGATAGTAAGAACAGGACCCCGCAGCCCGCAGACACCCAGAAAGAGCAGAATTAGTCCACGAGAAGCCAAGGGCGGGTAGGGGCTGGGAGCCACTGCCCGAGCTCCTGCCCCAAACCGCCTTGCTTCCCAGCCCCAGCCCAGCCCCCTCCCCACCCCGATATTCACCATCATGCCAGACATCCCAACAACAAGGGAGGAGGTCTTCAACCTGGTACCACCCCCTCTCCTAAAGTGCTGGTACCTTCAGGATGCACATTACACTGGTACCTGGCACATTACACATTAGGATGTGTATTACACTCGTACCTGGGAAGCATGCCTCCAAAGGGCTCATTTGGTTGTCGCAAGGGGTCAGAAATTTGTCCTTCTTGCAACACGTGCTGTGGCTGCCCTTGAGTTTGCAATGCAGTGACCCTTCGCTACTTACTCTTTAATAAGGGGGTTTGCACAGTTTTCCTAGATGAAATCCAAGTCTGGCAGCATTGGGCTAGTTGATATGAGCATGGCTGACAGGGGGGCTATGCTGAAGGCCCTCGAAGCTTCACTGTTGGTTCAGCTGCTGCCCTGCCTGGTGACGATCCGGCCCCTCTTACGCATCTATGAAATGATGAAGTGAAACTCTCTTCCCTTGAAAAATGGGATGGCATATGCTGCCCTAGCTGGAACAGTGGCACTGGGTGCTGGTGGAAAAGACCTGATGGAGAAGCTTGAAGCTCTGTATCCAATAAGTAGGCAATACCCTTCAGGTGAAGAAGGGAACAAAGGAGCGAGGTCTTGATTTTCCCCCTGCCAGGAAAACGTGAGCAAGGTCTTGATTTTTCCCCTGCCAGGAAAACATATCAGGTCATCAACCTGTCCCCAAATCCAGGGCAAGCTTCTGCCTGTGTGAGCACCACATACCATGAGGCTGCAGACCCGGAAAATCCTTCCAGACCCCTGACCACAATACCCAAACCCACCTGGCAGGCGGGGAGCAAGGAGCAGAAATTGCTTCCACGGCTGTGCTGGTGTGCAGTGATTTGCTGACTTTCCCGACAGGCACACACATACCTCCCAGACAGGGCGATACAGCCATCGGAATAACTGCACGGCCAAGGACAGGATCAGCCCCCACCACCCCCTCACCTTTCTCCCCTCCCACACACACTTTAACATGGAGTAAATTTAGCACTCCTAGAAGTTGCCAGATTGATAGCAAAGAATTCTGGTTTTAAAACACGCTTAATAGCTAAAAGTACTCAAGAAAACAGCCCACGCTCCTGACTTTTGTACAGCTTAGGCTGTGCAGAATAAGCTCCAAAACAAAAAATATGACCTTTTTCCCCCATAAATGTCCAAACACAAGCTTGCTCTTGGGCTGCAGTGTTTGTGGTCTTCTTACCACGCAGAATGGCTTTTTTAAAAAATGTTTTTTTGATGCTTCTAAAATAGTATTTCCAGCTGCTCTCCATTGCCCTTCAGCCATGCAGGGGACTGAGCACCCTCCCTTCCCGCGGACAGGGACGCAGTGGGTGCCCTGACCATCACCAGAACCAGCCCGTGGCATTGGTGGTCCCAGTGCCCACAAGGCCACGGTGTGGGGTGAGCTGGGGACAGGCTGGGACAGTCAGATTTCAGGGGGACTCCAAGTTGTGAGTACTCTGTGTGTGTGTCTGTGTCCCGCCAACTCCTCCTTTGCTTTTGGCAGGGGAAAAAAATAGGTTTCGCATGAAATGCCGAGTTGGATGAATTTGTTTGAAAGCTTAAGAGTGCCATCGTGTGGATAAGGGACTTGTGTCCCTGCTCCGTGGGCCTGGGATGGGAGGCGGGTCAGGGGTCCCCCCACAGCCCCACCGCCCAGCAGCCAGACCCCCTGCCACAGCGCGATGCCTGCCAGGGGTGGCACGCACCAGCCCAAAAAAAGCCACAGGCGAGGGACACAAACCCTGGCCACCCCAACATGGGGATGTTTCGCTTGCAAAAAAAAGATCACCCCTCGGTTTTCTCGGTATTCCTCCCCAGAGCACCTCGGGGACAGTGGGATTTGGTAGCAGGCAAAAATCCGACCAAGGGTCGAAACAGCTTTGGCCAGAGCACAGGATAACCCTTCCAAAATTCCCAAGTGATTTGTGGGTGCAAATCCCAGATGCTTACAAGGCAGCCTGTCAGCCCAGGAAACACAGAAATGGTTCTGAAGCCTCCTCTTCCCCCACCAAACATCGTTATCTTTAATTTCCTAAAGAATCTATTTTGGGGTCCCACTGTCTCACCCACTCCGTATTTGCAATACTCTTCACCCTTCTTTTTTTTTTAATATTTTTTTTTTATCATCGTTATTTTTTATTATCACTGCACTTCATTACTGGCTTAACCTTTTCCCTATTATGTTTATAGAACACACTTTGTCCTGGCACAAATCACATGAAACTAAATAAACCATGCTACAGGGAGGCAAGAGGAAAATAAATGTCTTCATTCCGAAGCCATTTCCTTTGTGCTTTTGGACTCTGGGGCTATTTGCATCTCAGAGTTTCATGTTTTACTTGATTTTAATCACCAAATTAAAAAATAAAAAAGATAAACTGCTATTTGTGCCTGTGGTTTAGTAACAGGCAAAAGATTATATTTCTAATATTAGAAATCTGTAAGGTTTTAAATCCCATACAGCTTTCAGTGAAAAGTGGAAACAACTGAGATTTCCTAAAGTGGGCTACATTTGCACACACACACACAAAAAAAAAACAAAAAAAAAAACAAAAAAAAACCAGAAAAAAAACCAGGTAAGGATATTTTTTTTTCTTCAGATTTGAACGGTAATGGGCAAACAAAGACATTTTTCCTTTTGTTAAAGTAATTGATGTTAATTAATGAAATACTGTTAACAAGATATTTGAAGGCATAGGACTGATCCTTCTCTGAACTTGGTGGCTCCATTCCTACTCAGTGCAGTAGGTCTGGGCTAAATATCTGGGGTTTTTTTTCTGTCAGAGTTTTTATTCCATGTCCATTGAAGTCAACGGAATGACTCACATTGCCTTGACAAGGGTGGCATCCAGCCCCCAGAGAACACCTTGTCCTTATATATCCATTATTAAACAGTTCAGGCCCCAAATTTGACCTGCTTGCCTTGAAACCGTTACGCTCTGCTAAAAAGCAGCCTCCGGACCCCAAGTACTTGTTTCTTTTTGAAATAACTTCCAAATTCAGACACTGCAGGGGGTGTTGATAGCCTTACCAACAAAAGCCAAAGCCATGCCCAGAATAAAAAGCAGCATTTTACCCAAAATGCTGGCGGAGGCTTGCACTGCCAAATGTGAAATAGCAGCTCCGCAGCTCCCCGCTGCTCAGCTCCCGAACCAGGGCAGGCTGGGGGTGTGGGCCTGTGCAATGCAATAACACGCAGCCAAACGGAGAGTGAGAATAGCAGGGCAGAAAAATGCATCTAATTTGTTTAAAATTCACAGAAGTCTGAATCTTTTGGGATGTATTTTTACTTTACATATTTGTTAATGCGAAATGTTCTCATTGCCAAATACGCTTAATATGCAAGTGGAAACCAATTCTGCTTTGGCTTCCTTATTCTTCCTAAACCAAAAATAAATCTCCTTTTGCATTGCACAGATTTCCCTCGCACACCCATCCTTTAAAACACCAACTGAGAAAGTATAAGCACAAATGTCACTGGGAGAGTGGGATTTTCCTTTGTTGTAAAAAATGTTGTGTCAGAAAATTCCTGCTTTTCTAGCCAGATATTGTTGTGGATTTGGGAGAAATAGTACAAAGCTTTTAACACAGGGCACATTTATTCCAAGTGTTAAATCTCAGAAACTGAAAGTGGCTCTTACAAACTTCATTTTAAAAGCAGACTAGACATGGGCTATTACAGCCCTGAAATTGAATAATTCATATTATTTGCGATCATTTAGGAAAGCTGCTGAATGCGAACGAATAAATATTTTGAAAAGTACTGAAATCTGTCCTTCAACAACGGGGGAAAAGAAACGTGCCAGCAGCAAGAAGGAGAAGCATCTCTGTCAAACAAACGCATTCTGCTGCACGGTGGCGGGAGTGAAGGACCGGTTTAAAGATCATCTGCCTGGCTCTGCCAAATAAAAGTCCAGTAGGAAATCCTCTTCAGATGACCCTAAATGAGTCTCCCTCCCAGTCAGGCCTGAATCAAGCAGGGAAAAGCCCAAGCAAGGGAAAAGGCTTCCCCGGCAAAGCAGCAACCTGCCTAAAATGTCCCAGTGACACACACACACACACACACCCCCCAGTAATGCCTTTAGCTGCGCAGAACAGTCCAAAGTAAAAAGCTATTTAGGGCCTGGAACAAGCCCTCTCTAATAGGCATTACTTCTATTACTGCCTTTGTCATCAGTCATATGACGGTAATAAAATTTGTAACTGTTTCACTTACACTAGTGCTGCGATTTACCTAGTCTAATAGACAATGCAAATGCTAAAAGGCACATATACATCTTCATTATATAAGCTGGTGCCTGAGTCATTTTCCTCCAGAGACAGTTTTATTCATTTTTATACAATTTGCCTACTGTACAGTGCAGATGGTTTCTATTAAGTAAAATATCTGTTTGCTTCCAAATTTTTAGTTTTCATGATTAAATTACTTTAAAATGATGGTACATTGTATTATCCTCTTTCATGACTTAATTTACTTGCAATAGCACAAGTATGAACTCTAAAACCCAGTTTCATCTACTCAGAAAATGGACATTTTGACCACATGCTGAGAATTCCTCAGGTCTGTTTTATATGTGCTGCAGCATTTCCCCGTAAGCCTTAACGATGAGAATGATTTGCTAAATACGTGTCTTAACAAGGGAGTTAAACAAAAACGTTGGACACAGGGACGGGGGGAGCCGGGGGGGGGGGGGGGGGGGGGGGGGGGAATAAATAATGCGGAATTATTTTTGGATTGTGGAAAACCGGCCGCTGGTTGGCTGGCCAGGCCATGGCAGAGGCAGGGCTGTGCGGTGACATCCATAGCTGTGCTGCCATCGGGTGGATCGCTGGGAAAGCTGCACGCTCCCACCGCGCTGCACAACCAGGGCTGGACCACCACCTCCCACCCCCGACCCGCAACTGCTGCCGGGTCCGCACGAGCGGAGACATCTCCTCCTGCAAAAGTAGAGATTTTCCTCAACTTGCCTCTTTGCCCAGCCCAATAATAAGGTCCTGGGGTCGCATCTTGCTGTCAAAGCACCTGACTGCCAAGGCATCCCCCAGGACAATCTCCTGCATGGACCTTTACCGAGCAGGAGGCAATCCCTCACACCAAGGCACCGCGGTGCCTGAGCAGACCTCCAAGCACACGGTAAAGCCCAACACTGGGGCTACTCCCAGGTGTCCTTAGCCCCTCCGCTCGCCCACTACCACAACACCAGGCTCGGGTGCCCGTACAGCAGCCCGCGGCTTTGCACAGGGCCAGCCCACACATGGGGGTTTGACCATCATCTCCTGAATGGTCAAATCCTGCTGGCGCGCGCAGAAAGTGAAGCGCTGGCTCCTGTCACACGGCATTACATAAAAAACAACTCAGGGACCTAAATCTACCCTATTTCACTGTTCTGAAACTCACAGAAGTAGAAAGAGGTGCAGGAACCCGACCGTGGGGTGGGGATGGGGAGAGCCGTGCCCTGGCAAGGCTCCGCTCCCTTGGCGAATACCCCTGCACCAACTTTGGAGGCGGCCAAAAACCCACTGACATGAAAGACCTGCACAAAGAAATAAATAAAAGCAAACCACAGCATCAGTAGTCAGTGTTAGATGCTAAATGTGACCTAAATATGAGCTGACAAAACTTCCAGATATATGCAGAGCTTTACTAAATGCCAGCAACGCAAGTGAGGCAAGCTGGTAAGGCAGGGAGGGAGTGATCCGGTGTCGTGATCGGCCGTGGCAACAGAAGTTCCCTCCCAGGGACTGAAGGAGAGAAGCAAATCCTGAACAAGTGGCAAGCCCGAGGAAAGCTGATACGGTTCTGGTGGCTCATGTGAACAGTAGCACAAACCTTTTCTGTTCTCTTCCCAACCCAAAATGAAAGCTTGTGCTGTCTGCCAGAAAGCACAAATCTTCTGGAGGAAGATAAGAGAAAGAAACATATATCTGTAACGAGTCCCTGCAACCTCAAGTAAAAACCCAGATAATCTACTGGCAACGGTAACACATATCCATAAATCAGAGACAGCAAAATATTGCTTTCCTATCCATTTGAGATGTTCAGGGAAATAAGGATCTCATCTCTTCAGCTGACACAAAAATTATCTGTTACATCAGAAAAGGTGGATTTTTAATGTCAGCAAAAGCAACGAGAACATCTGTTACGTTCAGCTTGTCCACTGCCTTCGTCCTTCAGAGGGGACGGTGGAGAAAACCTTACTGCAGCTAACAGCAGTTCTGCTGCCATCAGAGCAGCGCACACAACAGGCGTCTCACCAGAGTTCTCCGGACACCCACTTCGCAAGCCCAAACACCATACCAAAGGAGATCAGAGCACCCTGAATCCAACGGCAGATGGCTGGCTCGAACCACCAACAGTGGCCAGAAATACAACACGCAAAGCTGGAATTCAAACGCTTCACCTACATCTCCAAAGAGGAAGGAAAAATGAGTGGCGAGAACGTGCAGATGAGTCTGGGAAATGTAGTCACACACATACAGAACGGAGAGCAACCCCAAACGCACATCACAATACAGGCTAGGTAACCTCACCACTGTCCCATCTCTAAATTTAGAGGTTTGTTAAAGATGGGAAGCAGGACATTAAAATGAACAACATGCCAGGTATCACTGTAACATAAAATTCCTGTTTTTCCATCTGCCATCTCTCAACAGGGTAAAGAAGTTCCTCCTACAACATATGAACAGTCTTCTATTTTATAGGTTTTTTAATGGAAAGCAAATAAAAACTCTTAAACTTTGAATTTATCAAAACCATCTTGAATAGACTTTCAAAAACCCCCTTTTCAATAGTTGCACCAGCTGCATCTAATCATGCCAGATAATTCATCCGCAGCTATCCAGTGAGCCTCAGGAAGTAACCAGAGCAACTGCCGTTCAAATCCATAGGATGATTATATGTGTTTGATAACACAGGGAAATGCGATTTCAAGCTGAAACGATACTGCAAACAAATTGCGGGTAACCAATTCCAGTAAAACCAGCATTTTGTCAGAATTCAGTCCCATCATATAATAACAGCAGAATAAAATTATTTCCTGGCTCTTCACACACCACTCATTCTCTGACTACACCAGATTTTTGCAAGTACAATACCCAAAATATGTAATTGTAGAGTTGCCATCAGAAGGGCGACGTCACTGCTTCAGCCAGTGCTCAGCGTGAGCCCCCTCACTAAAGCAGACTGGGTTGTGCTGGGCTGACAGGCAGTCAGCCAGAAAAAGCACTGACCCCAAATTCTGAAGACACCACTCCAAGATTTTCAGTTTTGAGCTTCTGTGCTCTCAAGATACATCTCCATTAGCAATTTAATGCACTCCCCGGATGGGAGAGAATTGCAATGATTTTGAAGGTCTCTGATCCCTAGAGTCAGCAGCAGTTTGAATTTTAAGTTCACCAGGAAGTTTTGAACATACTAAAACATAAAATGCCAAATAAATGGAATATACTGGGGTGACACAGCAAAAGCACTAAAGCAAATTAAGTGTTGAAACAGCACTACAAAGCACAAACAAAACCAAAATCTTAATGTACAGAGCTCTCAGAGAAATATCCAATAATTTCTTGGGGTGAGTGAAAGGGGAAGAAAGCAACACAGTAGTTTTAAAAGATATACTGATTTTCAGATAAAAAGCAAAATTATGATGAGCGAAGGAATCAGGACTATAAAAAAAAATTTAGAGGGTCATCCAGAGTGTCTCAGCTCTGCCAGTAGCCCAACAGCACCAGAGTCCCTGGGTGGGGAATACCACAGAAACAAGACCTACAAACATTGACTGGTGCTTTATCTAGAAAAGAAATGTCATGTCTGTTCTGGAATTAGCTTACCTCTTGAGCATTACAGTACAGACTAAAACCCGACAGCAAAAGGGAACAGTGTTATCAGACCATCCAACCATGGGAAAGGCGTAACACAAACACCCCTGTCATTCTTCTTCCCCACACAACAAGAGGACAGAGTCACTCACAGCAAGGCAAAACCGAGATGGAAACAAGTTCTTACCCTGAGAGCGCAGTGGCCTTCCGAGCAGCTCTGAGTCCAGAAAAAGCGTAAGACCAAAAGACAGTATCCAGTCAAGTTTAAAATGAATCAGAACATGACCAAAGCAGAAACGCTTTGTCCTGCTCAGTTCAAAGGGCAGAGAAGAAAATAATTGGCTAAGTACTGGTGATATAAAACACAGTCACACCAATAAAAACTCCTACCAACAGACACACTTTACATAGTTGCCTTCGTGGTTGCTGTTATTTCATTTGAAGTGTTTTTAACGCACAATGACTACTTGTACCTCAACGCAACAGGAAAGAGGAGTGTTGGGATTTGATACTGTTCGTTTTCAATCACATCTGAGTGAAGGTCCATCTCCTAATGAAGAATGAGCACTTGTCCCAAAAAACACTTCAACACGCAGACTTCCTATGGTACTGTATCACGATGAAGATTTGGAGCAATATTGCACCAATTCGAATGTAAATGCAATATTTCAGATGTGAAGAAGAAAAACCAAAGAACAGAGGAAAAAGGAAAACTATTCTTTTGGTGGTAGAAAAAAAAAACTTTCAAAAAATTTCGTATTTTAAACCGTATGAGTGCAGTAATGTCTAACAACAAGCACCACTGGAAATGGCAAGGTAGTGAATTAATTCTCAATTCAGAAAAATCCTTAAACTGTAATCTCAGCAGGATCATTCACATGCCTTTGGGATCAAGTTCTTAAAGAGAAATTAAGTCTTGATCCTAAAGCATTGGAGTACAAGTCAAGAAATGTACTTTTCAGGCTCTGCTGCAGCACAAGCAAGTTGCTTATGCAGTCTGTGCACCAAGTATAAAACCTTATAAAATAGCGCGTCATTTCTGTGTTTGAAGGTAAAACCTTAGAAGCACAGAGACGGTCAGTAGGCTTTTAAGGCATCTGATGTATGGAGATCCAATTTTGGTTGAAACTACAACGCAAACAATAGCTGCTCGTAGATATTCAAGGATCAGCACCATTAGACCAGTTCTGCTGTCACATCCGGAAGAGTAAATACGCACCTCAGTTCACCAAAGTTAATCCAGATCCATCTCTCATGTAATCAAAAGCATGATTCTTAGCTCCAGGAGCTGGTCAGTCCAGTCAGCTTATTTTCTGTACCTCGCAGGACAGCCGTTACTAAACCAAATAATGGACGAACAGTTCTGACAGTGAAGAACTTGCCCCATTTGCTGAGTATCTCAGGTTCTAGCAAAACAAGTGGATCCATCCTGGCTGCAGGCCAGCTGAGAAGTAGAAAGATTTATGAAAACTCTCAAGAAAACATTTCAAACAGCTGTAATAGAAAGGAAATCCATGCAACATCTGAATCACAGAATTATTACCCTGCCACTCCATACAGTATTACCAGGGTCCCTCCAGCAACTACATTATTTAATAGACCATTTAATAGACTATTACGAATCCAGTTGTCTTCATACAGCAAACAGGCAAATGCACGGATAATGGAGCTATTTTGCAAGTGGAACAACTGCTTGGAACAAAAGGTGAAACAACACACTGATAACCAGAGAAGTCTCGCAACTGGCGGAAGTAAGAATGAGTTACACAGGCTGAAAAACAGAAAATTTCAGGTACTAAACAACTTACCTTAGGCTTTCTTAGCAAGCAAAAACAAACAAATCAACAAATATGAATGGGAGGGGGGAGACATGTGGTGCTAATTACCTGTCATATATCACATTTTAAAGTGCTTGCACAGATGTTGAACATTTTTTAGGAAGAGTCAAGACACTGGCTGTTTCTTCAGGACAACCCCACCATCTGCAAACAATCAAGACAGAGACAAGGTCCAGCATTTCACATCACTCTCACAGAACATGGTGATTTAATATTTGTAGGGTCACGATTCAATTCCAAAACAGACCAAGTGTGGACGAGCCACGCCGTATCTGATCCAAGGAGGTACTGAACACATGAAAGTGAACAGAGAAAAGCATGTTCAGGAGCGTGCAGGAGTGCTCAGCGCATTACAGCACTGGTTCCTAAATCAGCCCTACCTGCAACCCTGCCGGAGCACCGCGAGCAGCACGGGCTGCGCAGCTGGCGAGTGCCATGCAAACCCATGGCAGCGTGCCGAACCGCAACACCTCCGTACGGTAGGCAGCCAGGGGAGGCCAAAAACTGGGTTCCATGATTCAAAAACTTCAAGGTTTTAAAAAAAAAAAAAAAAAAAAAAAAAAAGTGTTTTCAAATACTGAACTTGCAGCACTTTTCAGAGCGAGAGCTTTTAAGAGTTGTTAATTGAGAAAATACTAAATACAAATTTACAAAGGGTAACTTCCTCCTTCATGGTTTCCCACAAAGTTCAACTTAAGTAATGACTTAGTAGATGACCCCAGGTTAGAAGCAGCTGTCCCAGAGCCTAGGGCTCGGCGTGGCAAGGCATTCCCTGCCTCCTGCTTGTGATAACACAGGAAAATAAATTTGTCACCACTTCGGGGGCAATAGCACTCTCCTCTCAGATGTCTACCGGGGTTGCAGAGGAGTGGGGAGGGGTGCCAGGGCTCTTGTGAGAAATCCTGGGAGGAAATACCAGGTATTGCTTCCCTTCCCATTCATTCCCTTGTGCAAAGGCCAGAGCTGTGACAGACATTCACCGTAGTCCTCATGCTGACTTGGTTGTGCATCCCTCGATACTCAAATCCTGGGTATCTGTCACCAAAGGGGCCTGCGATGTTACTTCTTTTCACAACTTTTAACTAATCCTTAACTAAATATTACAGTAACTTGCCCAATTTTTTTTTTCCAGTCTTGTACTTCATAAAGCAAATTCAACATGACCTTAGTATTTTCTACATTTCAATGAAGCAAAATTCCAGGAACTTATAAAAGTTACTTGCTCCTACAAGAAATAATGTAAGTTCTTTTTCCAGATCTAAAACATTAACATGCTTTATGTCTAAACTCTCCAGATTTCCCAAGTCTAGGAGTGACTGCTGTTTGCCACTAGGACCTCTCCCTCAGGGTTTTATATTGAGGTTCATGATGGGTGCAAACCTGTGTTCAGGTGTCCTGGGGCTGCTGCCAGTGGGGATCCCATACTGAGGGAAAAAGCAGGATCCTGTTGTTGTTTTTTTTTTGAAAAAAACGGCGTTTGAAAAGAGTTCCAAATGGTTATATACTACTAGAATAAAATTAGCCACTAATCTTGCTTTTCCTCTCTCTGTGGCGTAAATTAAAGCTGTTCTAAGACTGTTTCCTCAGAAAGACTACTGGTAGTAGTAACGAGCCATTTACAGCCTCGAACTTGAAATAAACAATTTGGACATTTTGATTCTCCACACACTTCAGTTTGAAAGGAAAGTAAAATAAGCATGTGGACTTGCAGCTCTGCCCATGTGCAAACAATTTTAAAGACAATTAACCTTTCAGTTATAAGACTAAAATACAGCACTACATTAGAACAATCGCTTGTGCCTGCACTTAGGATGTGCCACGTCCAGTAGCTCTCACTTCTGGAGATAACTCAGAGAAAAAGCAAGTCCACTTTTCCAGAGCTCCTGCGGTAGCTTGAAACAAACAGGAATCTGCTGTTATTCACATTAAATATGCTAATATAATCTGAACAGAAAATTGTATCACTAGGAAAAATACATTCATATATGAAAATTTTACCAGAGCCATCATTAACACAGATCAGGATGTCTAATGTAAAGCGTGTGCTCCAGTGGTCTTAAAGACAAGAAAAAGTATGTCTTGGTAAATTAGTTCTCTGGAGGCCAAAGTTGAGAATGGAGTAAGAGCATATCTTCATTTTCAGCAAACATCAATTCTTTTTCACGGTAATATCATTAAACAATCCCGTCAGTGCACAATTTCTCTGGGAGTGTTCCAGGACTAAAGTATTTTTTCCTCAGGGATTTTTATCATGCCAAGTAATCAATATTTTAGCAGTGTCTCACCCATTTAAGTGTGAGCCTTGCCACAGCAGGCAGATGACAACATAGTCATCTGTGGCATTTCCAGGGTGGGTTATGGTCACTGGGAGGGCCACTGCGATGGGGGCACAGGGTTTAGCTTTTACCTTGTCACCAGGAGTTAGCGCAGGGTAGGGTGCCAAAACTGGATGTATAATGCATGGGGATTTTTCTTTAGATTATAGAAAATTTCAGTTCCACCAGCTTCCCTGGAAGGACTGGGCTTGGTGGTCAGCTCCTGCTGAGAACTGGTGGGCAGAGCGTGACCACATCCGATGGAAAGATGGGAAACCAGGGCTCGGAGCCAGGTCTCACTACCAAACCAGGAAGGTATGTTCCCATCTGGATATTAAGTAAGGAAACAGACCTCTGTTTTGAATGAAAACAACATCCAGATTTTACTGCACCAACCAGATTAGCTAAATTTTGCTTTTTCTGATTTAATAGAACATCAAAACAGACAAAAAATTATCTAAATTACCAACACAAAATTACAACCAGTTCTAATGCCGATGGCAAAGGCCTATCATTTCCCAGGAAAAATACATATTTCACCAAAACTAACAACTCAGCAAGTGCTAGATTTGTACCAGCGTTTGTACCGGCATCCCAGGTGCAGGCACTGCCTTGTGGAGAGAACAATGAGAGGAGAAAAGATGAGAAAAGAAGGAAATGGAAGGTTTTCCTACTTAGCGGATAGGCTTCAACCTTCACTGGTTGGTTGAAAATTATTTCAAGATTATTTCAAGAAAAAGTAATTTCTATAGATGGGCCTTGTGCGGAAAAAAAAAAATCTAAATTAAAAGGTGCATCACCTCCATGGAACTAAATGAACTTGCTTACCTTGTGGTGCCCATAAATGTTAAAACTTTGCCTTTTATTTGTCCCAGTTGTAATCCATGAAGTGCTACCATGTTTCTTCAACATCTGGGACTCATCTTATCTCTCTTAATGACTCACTGGTCTGCAGAAAAGGCATGCTGAGGCACAGATGTGCGGTGTCACACAGACTTAGCAGCACGCAAAGGGAACAAATAAAAAGGTATGTGTTAACGATTAGGGGGGTAAGTGCAGGCAGTTCAGGAGGTGGAGGATTTACATCGGGAGCACGGAGGCAGCCAGCAAAGAGCGGCAAGAAAGGGCAAACAGGCCTGACTTTCTCACTTTGGCATGGTTATTAGGCTGGGTCCAGCTGCAGGCTGATGGGCTTCATTAGGGAGAGGAGCAGCTGAAGTTCTCAGTCTTCACCCTTCCCCACACTGCCAGCCACATGCTGCCGCCGCTCGCGCTGCACGTAGGGTAAGGCTATGGATGAGGCGGATGATTATAAGACATTTATCGTTACGGCATGCAAGGCCACATCAGTCAAATCCTCTTTCTGCTTTAAAAAAAAAAAAAAAAAATTCTAAAGTGATTTGCTAATAGAAATTTGATTTTGTTGAAGGCATGCGCCTTTAAGCCACGCCACCAGAGAAAAGCCATTTCGACAAGTACATCTTTTATAATAAATACAAGGAGATTCAGAACCAGAAAGGAAATTGTATTTAGGAATAAATTTGTGTTAGGATTTTATTACTAATTCATTACATTCTTAATCTGAGAAATCCTGAAGCAGCACAACTCCTTTAGAATTATCATTAATAATTACATTGATACTGAATTCTTTTATGCAAATAGTACAGTAGACTTAGAGATAGGACTCTTTGTAAACCTCCTGAGTGTTTGCAGGAAGTTTAATTCATTTCATATCTCCTTTAGTTTGCAAATGAGGTGTGAAACAATTGTCTGTTTCTAGAAGGTGTCAGCATTCAAATGCCACACATAGTACGCATGCAGCTCTGTGAAGTTAATGGATTGGCGTATACTGTCATCCAATATATCCAATGTCATGCAGTCATCGAGTGAGGTCATCCAGATACTATTAATTATTACAATTTATTGAGTGCTGACAGTGTGCTTGGTACCATATAGATGGCCTGTGTCACTTTGCAGCACGCCCCAGGTCTGTAACTCCCCACCAGCCCCGCCGGGAGAGAAGGCAATGCGCAGGATCACCGGGGGGCGCGGGGCTGGATGCGGCCAAGCAGAACAACAGCGGAACCCACCTAATAAAACAGGGAAAATCTCCAGCCCATCATTAGGAACTCCTCTGCCTTCCCGAAGGGGGGAAGAACTCCTGAGCACGTAAACATCAGGACAGCTGATTAATGAGATGCTGTAACCTCCCAGATTTTTATTTTTTTTTTTAAAGGAAGGCACGCTGTTGCCAAATATTCCTGTGAAGGAAACAAAACAATTTTGCTAAAGAGATTTCATTTGAATACGTTGTGTCTGAGCCTCATCCTGGAGTATCTCAGCTTTTGTATCACAGTCTCTGCTAATGAGTTTAGCTCCCTGGGTAGCATGTGTCTGGTAAATTTTTCAAGAACTGATCATTAGCAATGTTTTGTATATTTTATTTTCTTGTTTTCACTGTATATAGAGTTGTCATTTTTAATTCATTGCCCACTGGAATTTTATGAAGGAAAACTTAGATTCTCTTAAAAATAATATGAGCATGTTGGCACAGATTTTAATAGATGCATGCTATGCTGCAGGTGAAATTTTCTGATTCTGCTACTAGTATGTCAGAAACAAGGCAACATGGGCCACACCGAGACAGCACAACAGCAGCAGACATAAGAAACTTGCTCTTCCCACGGCAGGAGAAATAGTGCACTGGTAGTTGAGGAAAAAAGTCCTGATTCTTCCACATACGTTATACGGCCACCACCGTTTCTGAAGGGCATCATGACTTCTGGCCTCTGGCTTGAGATTACAGCGTCTGAGCTCAGCAAATTGGGGATTCTGTTGGCACAAAAACCTGAAAATGCAAGTTTAATCCTGATTTATGGGGAAGGGGGTAACATAATCTTCTTACTTTACAACCTTTAAAACAGCATAGCAGAATCAAGTGGTTTAGCCTAATTTAGCTGTTTTCCTATTAGATTTCTAAAACAAGATGAAATAAAATTAGCGTGCCCATGCACAGAGCTTCTTCTCATAATGGGTTAAGAAATTATTCTGGCAAAGAACTGCAACTGTAACACAGTGTTACAATGTAATAGTGTTCATTTTACACTCCTTTTCAGTTTACCACACCACTATGATGTCACAACACTGAATTTTTTCCATATTACATCACATAGAGGTCGATCTGTGTTTTGCTACAGGGTCTCCCAAGCTGCCAGCTGAGCCTCTGAAGGCGGCTCTCCTTGTGATGCTAAAGGAGGTCAGCCCTGCAGCAGTGCTGTGCTGAGCCTCCACCCAGTTTGCCCCCTCTGTAAAATTAACCTTACATTTTCCAGCCATTTTCTCCATCATTGAGGATGAAGGACTTCTACTGCAGTTCCACCCCGTTAAGTCAGGATTAAAACAAGACACAGTTCTCCAAAGCCTGTCCGTAATGGGAAGCTTTCCCTTCTCCCATGTTACCTGCAAAGAAACGCTGAGATCCACGGAGGCATGAAGCACTCCAACCCCAACTCCTTTCCACGGTGTTGACGAGCAGAGAGAAGTCCTGCTGATGAACCCCATGGCTACAAAGCTCAGCAGCTGGTGCGACCTGGTCATTTCTTCCCCTGCCTGAACTAACCTCATAACCACAAAACCCGGGGTCTCCTCCCAGGGCAAACAGTCCCGTTTGTGGAGAGTGAAGATTCCTACTGACTCTGTAAAAATGACCTTGCAAACATACTGACACGAGTGAGACACTTAGTGGCCACCATTGGATTTGAAAATCAATTTAAAACCCATTTTCTCTTTCAGCACACAGCAAGACAGAGTGCAGCCTGGCCGGGGGATGCTGGTACCCAAAGTCCTCCCATAATACAATGCCAATCCGCTCTTATCACATCTCATCTAAACATCTTCCCAGCGTAAAGAATCCCGTTTTTGCATCTCTCAAAGTGTCACAAATTAAAAGAGAAGCAACCACGACCTCATGCAGAGCATTTCCTGACTTTCTACTTGAAATCACAAATACGCTTGCTATGATGCTCATCGATCATGAGGCCAAGCATTTAAAATATTGCAACAGAACATGCTGACAACTCCAGTGTCTCTCAAGGAACATACAGAGCAGAACAATATGGACATTTTGCAGAAAACCGTGCATATTAAATGACAGCATATTTATCTGCTTTTGTTCATACTTTGAAAACACATTTTATTGTGACTAAAGAAGATGGATAGGCAGAATAAGTTATCGGGTAACTAAGCCTAGATATCAGAAGGCAAGGAAATATTTGACATCTTAGTGGTAATTTTTAATCAGAAAACCAGCACAAAAAAAAGAAATGAATACATAATAAAATGATTCCACAGGAGAAAAAAATGTATGACTTCAGCCTTACCCATAGCATTATAAATGGAATTTGTCAGCTTGCAGTCTTACAAGGCTTGTTGATAGTAAATTAAATTTGGTCAGTTTATAACGGTATTGCTTTCATGTTTCTCTCATAAGATCTTACATTCCTCTGAGGTTTGGAATCACCTTGCTTCTCCTAGCTTGTCTTCTCTCTTCTATTCTTCATTACACAACAGATGACCTATCAGATATTCTTCTTCTACTCCAACAGATTTCCCGTTGCCAACCTTCAATGAGAATAAAGCCTGCAACCCTTTTTATCTTCATTCTGCTGCTGTTTCCATAGGTGGCTTTTTTCTTTCTTTCTTTTTTTTTTTTTTTTTTTCCTAAAGATCGTTTGCCAGTATTGCTTTCTCAGTTTTACCCAGTGGAACAAGCAGTGTCTTCTGAACTGACAATTCTGACTTTTTGCTGCTTGTGATTTTTCTAAAGCATGACAACTACTTGCATGAAGACATGGCAAACCTTTTCAGATAAGGAACTCAAAAAAAGAACGGCCTTTCAAAGAACAGTAGTAGTTACCGCAGAATGAAACAAGTCTCCTATGTATTAATTTAATTCAGTCGTACATTTTCTGTGGCAAGAACAATTAGAATCATGACTTTTTAACACATTATATTGATCATATTTTTTTGAAGAAAAGATGTATTATTACACAAAGCAAGATCTTTTTTTTTTTCCCCCTAGAAACATAAAAAATCTTGTTAATCTCTGCTATAATTTTTTTTTTTCTGTATGAGAAATATAAACAAAAATGAATAGGAAATGGATCACTGCCACTCTATTACAGTAAAGGCAGGTCTGGGGCAATAGTTTTAAAAAACATTTCCACTGTGTATATCTCGTCTTCCACTTTGCAAATTAATTATTGGTTTATGGGTAGGCATAGGAGGGTATAGGTGGATGCAACATTTGTTACTCGCTGTTGCGTACTTTTGGTAAGTGAGCATAAAAGGGCCAACAGAGCTGCAGCAGCATGTCCAGGCTCCTCGTCAGATGGAGGAATGGGTGAAAATGCAGAAGTGAAATGCATCCAGCCCCATGCACAGGCTTTTCTCTTGCAGACACCCTTACTGCTGACCACCCCGCAGGGCCTCCACACAGGCTGAAATGGAGGGGCAGCCAACGCTTCTGCATGGAGCGTGGTGGAATACATTTGGATTTTATACTTTTCTAGCAAAACCTCTGAGGTGTTCCTCTCTCTTCCCACCTCCTACTTTTAAATAGCAATTAAACTACCTCTCTACCCCATCACGGCTTGCAGTCATAGCAGCAGGGCACAGTGTCTATTCTTCAAAAGACCACTCCAAACTAAGAATTAAAAAAACCACCACCAACAACAACAATAACAACAAAAAACACTGTTCTCTGAATGAAACAAAAGGGTTCTTGAGTATGTGCCTAGGAATTTCTTCTTTGAAGATCTTGGTGTGAGTACTGTGAGGAAATAGGTCAGGAATGAAGCAGGAGCGTGGAGGAAGCATGACGCCACGGAGCTGCTTAAGGCAACCAGAGGGTGTTGGGGTGAGACAAGACAGGCTTACAGTAATACATGCAATAAATGAGCAGTTCTCAAGTCCACAAGTCAGTGCAGATGGTCTGATCAAGTATCTGCTGTGCAGGCAGTGAGCTGTGCTGGAGCTGGGATGTGGGTGATGTGGCTGAAGGCCGGTCTAGGAGGGCCTTGGGGGATGCTGATGCAGTGAGGGATGCTGCCAGGAGAAAACTTACTCAAATTTGCAGTCTGAGAATTATAAAAGAATGATCAATTGTGATGATAGAAATGGTATTTGTTTTGCACAATCCTTAATACAGTTAATAGAAGTTCAAGGGGAAAAGCTGGATTCCTTTTTGGACTGAAAGGCATTACCCATGCCTTTATCTCTGCTCTTCAGATGGACCTTTCATCAATACTCCACCTAGGTGAAACACTATTAAGACATACAGTACTGAGGACAGCAACTGCTATAAATGTGGCTGAGGAGAATAAGTCAATAGATCCTTACATACAGAAACAAACCTATTTTTCCCTCTTCCATAATGGATTGGGAGAACAGCTATCAGGTTATATTATCTTATTGTAAATGTGAATGGAGGCTAATAGCCTTCTGCAGTGCTAAATTAAAAGGAGGATTGAATCAATATATGCGAGAAGATGAATCAAGTGTCCATTTCCTTGAACTGATAACAAAAATAATGTGATAATGCATGAGAAGCCCTACTCTAACATTGCTAGCATGTAACTGCGGAGTTTTCACTCAGCACCAGCGAGAAAATGAGGCTTTTCTGACTTGGGAAGTCAAAAATGAGACTTGATGTAAAATGCATTGCAAAAAGAAACAAGCACTGTGAATTCGACTACTGACTGATAACTTTTGCTCAGCAGCAAATCTGTCAACTCATTTGTTTTTCTTTAGATTGGAAGCAGTGCAAAACATCCTTTAAAATCATTTATTATCATATCTGCTATTGTTTTTTCGTGCTGGCAGCATCTCCACCATAAGTGATGTTCCTGTAACAGTGCCAAATTGGCTTTAGGAGTTGTTCTGCAAAACTAAAAGGCAGCAATCAGAAATACATCACCTGTTCTCTGCTGACTTTCTTAGGGTCAGGCAAGATAGTTTAAAGGTGAGAGAGCATACAATATGACTCAATCACACCTTACTGCCTCACAGGCCATCTTCTTAATGCCGTCAGCATCACTCATCACCTTAAATTTTAGAAAGAATTGAACTGTAATTGCAAAAAATGGAACTGTTGCAACTCCTGTTACGTTTTCAGCGGTACTGATTAATCTCACAGGCTTTTTAACAGTGTAGCAAGCTCCTCACTGAGGTAATGTGCAAGGGAAAAAGAGGTAAGCGAGGTGGTCATTGATGTTATTATGTATTGATTGGAGTAAAGAGCCTGGATTTTGTTTCCAGCTCTGTCACAGACATTCGATGTAACCTTGAGCTTCTCACTGGCTGCATCCCATTTCCCTACCTGTACCATTAGGACAATAATAATTCCTCACCCCTCACCTTTGTGCTGTGATGAGCAACACAAATTATCTTTTGACAGTACAAAAAGCGCCTTTCCTGAACCTGCTTTGGTATTATATAATACAGAAATAACCTTTTCCTGCACTGAAAGATAGCTTTGCTTAAAAAATAAACAAAAAAACCAAACCAAACCAAAAAAACCAAACAAAAAAAAAAAAAAAACCAAAACCAAAAAAACACCACTCAAAGATCTGTATGAGTGTAGCTAAGAAGCTGCTGGGTATTTCAAATACCCTTACCATATACTCCTATTACCAGTATCTCTAGGAGTCTTGCAATGACTGAGGTTGGAAGGGATCTCTGGAGATTTTCTAATCCACCCAGAGCAACAGTTTGAAGCTTTTATTCCCACATTCTAAAACTGCACAATACATTTGGCTGTTAGTTAACCTGACATATAGCCCAGAATGGCTCAAGACAGGACAATCCTGCAGTACACCACTGAGAAGATCTCCCTTCTCTGGGAAATGAAGGCCAGTTTTCAAACTCTGTCAACAATTTTCATCTTTGTTTCAACCCTATTTCAGCAGCCTCTACCTATTCATTGACTAAACTCCAGGACTCATTAACCTTTCTGGAAATTTCTGCCTCTCTTACTCTTCCCCCTCAGTTACCCTGTTCCTCTTTTGCCCTCTTCTTCTGCACAACATCCTTCTCCCAACAACGAGGTCAATGGCTGAGCAGCTTATCCACATAGACAGTTTAATGTCCATTTTTACACAAATGACTCTCAGATCTACCTCTCCAGCCACAATTTGCCTCCTTCCATTCAGCCTTGCCTTTTACTCTCTCTGTTGACACCTATTCCTGAATGTCTCTATGCAAATTCTAATTTAAAGTGACCAAAATTGGACTCCTGATCTTTCCTCTTAAGACACCCTCCTTCCTGAATTCACTGTCGGCCTTGTCAATGCTCTTATCTTTCCTGTCATTCAGAACTGTAAATGAAGCGGTCATTGGTGATGACATCCTACCTTTAACATTTTAGCCAATTAATGGTAACCAGAATGACAGAGAGATGAAGATAATGAGTATCTGTGCTATTATTTGTAAATGTATCCGTGAACTTTGATTTTCATCACTAGAAAGTGTTATCTTAATGCAGATGCATAGCCTTATACCTGAACGTGCTAAATCTAAAATCTGGAAATGAAACCTAGAAACTGCTACAGATTTTATGTAAATTCTCTTGAAAAAAATGTCAGGTATTAGTAAAAAAGGCTTAAAAATAGTCCCTAATTAGGAAAGGATGCTAATGGATGGTTTATAGGATGAAACATGGAAATTTATATGTTAGGTTTGGACTTTAGGAAAGGCAATGCATTCACAATACCCAGATGTATATCTAATGCTTTCCCAACCCCAGTAAGGTGTTACAGAGGAAATAAGTTCCACGCTGTATTATGGACGGGGAAGAAGCTGCTATAAATCTACACACCCTATAGCAACTGGGACTCGGTTGCAACTGGACTCACATACGGAACCTGCTCAAGGTCACATATGTGCTTCCACTATATCAAATAATTACAAATACTGTTAACCGTGACCTGCCTGGTAACACCGGTTTGCAGGGAACAGCATCAGTACAGCTCCGGTACGGACCTCGCCGGACAGCTCAGTGCCGTGTCGATCGACAGAGCATCTGTTCACGCACCGCAGGATCTCAGCAGTTGGCATGTTTTTCCCTGATCCATGCCCATGTGGTGTTGTCAGACAGAGAGAAGGAAAAGAAAAACTAATAAATCAGCGAAGTGCAGGAGAGGAAATATGAGGTAGAGACAAAAACTTAGCTCTTTCCACAGAAGGAAAATGGTGGAAGGACTCGCAGGAAGGATGCTAGCTTCTGAAGTCCTGCCGCCATCCTCCCATACACAACAGCTGTGTTCCTGGGTATTAGTGCAGGATAAAGAGCAGAAATTCTTGTGAAAACTCTCACTCAAACATTATTTTTTAAAAATTATAGTTATTCTAATTTCTCCAAGGTTTTATGTTTTCCTTCACACTTGCTACAACAGTTTCTTAAACGTAATAATTACTGACTTAGACTGCCAGACTCTGTCATGTGGAGAAGCTACAAGCCTCTCCTCCTGCTGCAAGGCTGTCGTCCTGCTGCACCTCATACATGCCTCCTGGCTGTAGATGCTTTCAAGATCCCCCAAAGGCCTCTCCACTCTGTCAGAAAATAAGTGTAGCATCTTTTTTCTGTACAAGATGTTGTTTTCTAACTTTTTGTTTGTTTGTTTTTAATTTAAGTTCTGGAACAAACTAAGGCATTGTCTTGAAATGGGAAAAGCATAGACTCTGCTGTCTGCCAGGTCTTGCAGCTGTTTGAGGAACATCAACTAAAGTTGCCCTGGCTGAGTTGTACTTTGGTTCAGAAAAGAGTGTTCAAAGTTCATGACAAGCATGTAATCATTAACGGCAGCTTGGCAGAGATCGCTTCAGTCCTGCAAAGGTAATTAACATAGATCAGATAACAAAGTTTTATACAGCCTGAGCTGGCTCGTTTAATTCAATGTAAATGCACCTTGAAACTCTGGGTGAACCTGGGTGCTTGCATAGAAAGAAAGTAGGTCCTCCTAGATAGCACAAAGGAAAACTGACAATAGAGCTGAACAATCTTTTCCAATCAAAGATTGACTTGGGATTCCAGCAATGTTGCCAGTGCAAAAGAAAGCAAGGCTTGTCACATTTATTACAAAATAGACAGCATACCCCAAACGTTCATTTGACAGCAGGGACTTGAGTTGCTCCCTGTGATCTGCCAGGCTCAGATGAAGCAGCATGCAGGTGAAATTTCCTATGTCCAAGATGAATAACCTGTCCTCACGGCTATTTCTGCACTCTTGTGCCCCAAGCATGAATTTCATCCTGAAATTGAGATATGTCTCGGCATAGAACTTTTATCAATATTGGAAGTTTGGGCTTCTCTAACAGGTGCTAGGGCACCTGGGCAAAAAGGAAAAGGCATCAAAATGGTTCCAGGTGGGTCAGTTCAGGGAGGTGTAAATAATAAAATAAAGCAACTTTAATACGTAACTTACTCTAGCTAATGTCCATAATAGTCCGTTGGACTTCTCTAAACGCGTATTGCTTTTAGCATTGCACACATATGTCTTTTCAACAGTCCTGGTAAGATCACCTCATCATCTCCACAAGTGAGTATTGAGTGTTTCTGTAAAAGCAACAATTATTCTTATTAAAAAATAACAACAATGCAGAAACAAAAAGAATTCAAGTCACACCTGGTGCACTAGCTATGGTTAGCCTGCAGCAGAGGCTGTGCCAGGCTGTCAGAGGCAAGATGTGGTCCTCACAGGTTCAGCCCCTCTACTCTTGGGTCTGGGCTGAAGCAACGGCCATCATCAAGACAGCAGAATGCCTGTTGTCCTCTTTCTATAAATCCAAATATGTATACAGAGAAGCTGCGGCATCACTCATAGAACTTGTAAGAAGCAGCTAAGTAAACAGCTTGAGAGCTAGTATTAGGTCAATCATCAAAAAAACAGAACCTAAAATCAAAGAAGAGAGAACTACCTGCCCTGAGGCAATACTGGGTTTTGTCCGTAAAAGATCTGTCTTGCAGCCTTTTAGAAGCAACTTACTTTACACCTATTTTTGGTGAAACCTGTGTTAAAAGCAATGGTTTCACCCTTGACTCAGCCTCGCCCGCAGCAGCCCCATGTCTTACCTTCACATCCCTGGCTCCTCTCCCTGCCAGCACAGGCAGCACAAACCCACCGAGGATGGGTGGATGCCACCATTGCCTGCATTCCCTCCCTGCAGTGCAGGAGTGGGGGACAAGCAGCCATCACCCTCCCGCCGTGGCCTCAGCTTCCCCCGAACGTTCCTCCCTGGCAGAGGGATGGGCAGAGAAGCATGCCGGTCACAGCAGGACCACCGGTCCCATGGCAGGGGCTTACTCTGTCTTACTTTGTTAGCATCTGGCAGTGCTATCAGGCTCTTAATAGCTGAAGCTTAAAATCAGACATCTACTTTGTGCGCTGAAGAAACCCTGATATTTGGTTGCATTAGGGCTGCTGCTGGTTACTGGTATGCCCGGGAGTGGGTGTGATGCTCTGCAAGAGCAGCTGAGAGCAGCATATAAATACATGCTTGCAGCTTATTCCATATCGAAGCACTTTGATTTACTTAGGAAATAAAGTATCTTCTCTTGCTCCATTCAAACGTTATATACATATTTAATCACAAGCCCCATGATGCTTACCATTACTCACAAAGCTCTGCTTTTGTACATCTCAGATTCCTTTCCTTTTCCGTTTCCGCAGACACCCCCCACGCCCCCCCCCCCAACCCCCCGACCTTTAAGTACCCATAAGGTTAATACCCAGAAGCTAAATACAGGGACGCCAATGACATTTTTACAATCTTATTTTTTATCCAAATGACATGATCTGGGGGACTCACCTCAATTCCTGAATGCTTGGCGTTGTGTGTGCATTATGAGACATGCTCCACCATTGGCATATAGCACATTATAAAGAACGGAATACCACAAGTGACTTGACAATGCAGTAACACAAAGGTATGCAGTCTGCTGGGGGGGGGGGGGGGGGGGGGGGGGAAGGGTAAAACAAGGAGGAAGGGAACAGAAGCGAGGACCTGGATTCAATTTAGGAGAAGAAAGAAATCCCTTGAAAGCTTAGGAAAAGAAGTAAAGAGAAAAGAGGGGGGGAAGTAAAGGCTGAGACAAAGATTTGAAAGGGTCACACCTTTATAAAGATACTTATATGAATCACCAAAGCTTTGTCAGGATTGAACTTCTGAATTTTCCAAGGTACCAAATGAATCATTCATTTCCCTGGACTCCAACCACATCCCCTCACTCCCCCCTCTTCCTCTCCAGCCCCTCCTCACTGATCACTCCCCAAAACAAGTTTATTAGTCCCCAGGTAAGGGTGATTCAGCTTCTCTCCTGCTAGCAGGTCTCCAGGACTTAGCTTGGAGAGGCTTTTGGAGCGGGTCCGAGGTCGGGAGGCAGAGCCGTGCAGGAGCTGGGGCTGGAAAGCAGCACCGTGAGCAAGAAGGCAGCAGAAGGAAAAGCAGGTGCAGCAGCTGAGCTGAAAGCTGTTCAGCCTGCTCTGCTTCAGCAGATGCAGTATATTTAACAGAGATTGCACTTACCACCTCTGCTGTTCCTAAAACTGTATTATTTATCTATATGTACACACACGTATTCTAACAGTACGTGGGATGACCTACGCGAAAGACACAGTTTCAGGGAAAGTTCTCACATGCATGTAGCATGATGCTGACAAAATTCCTCCATCAGTCCCACTTCTGAATGCAACATACTGCTTTCTGAGATGAGTGTACTGGTGTTGATTGTTGAGCACATAAAGGGATAAAGGCAAGAGCAAATCTCAGCTGTTCTTTTCAGAACCACCTTTGGGGGTGTTCCTCTTAGCTGGGGTTGTCTCTAATAATTTTTCCAAGCTTCCCTGGTGGCTTGGGGTCATCCTTAGATAATCCAACTTCAATACCTTCTGGTTTCCCAGAATAAATGTCTTCTTCAGTGGTATCAAAAGTTCTTGATCCTTGGAACCTGTTCTGACCACATACTATCTTAGCATATCCTTTGACTTTGGGTAATTGTTGATTTTCTTCACCAATATTGTAGGAGAATTTTCACTTACAACAGACTGTACCTCTGGGGTGGGGGGTTCAGTTCCATTCAACCACAGGGTTACAGGTTCCAAAAGCATCCCTCCTAGCCTTTTGCACTGAGGCCCCTGAAAACTTCTCCCTTTCTCTTTCGCATTTTGTTTACATTTCTCAAATCATATTTTTGATGCTTCATACACTGTGCCATGGAAAAAAAGCACATGAGAAGCACTTTTCTTAAGGGCACAGCATCAGTTTTGCTGCTGTGCTAACAGCCACAGGCATTCAGCAAAGCATCCGTGGCTCCCCACGCGCGTTAGTCAGGGAGCCCTGTTACGGGGGGGAATCCTTTGATTCTGTTTTCCGATGGGTTTGCCAGCACCGACTGTATCACAGACAGCCTGAGCGCAGTTTGGCAGCCTCCCACATCAGTGGAGGGAAGTTTGAGAGCAGATGTAGGAGCAAGCGGCTCCTCTCTGCACTCTCTCCTAGGCTGCACGGGAGGCTGGTGAGCAGAAGCCAGGTGGACAGCAAGGCAATACAGACAGGGTTGTGACGGAAGGGTGAAATAACTCAGGCAACTCAAAGATTGAAATGCAGAAGTAGCTTTTAAATTTAACTACAAGTAACATGCAGAATGTATCTGTTATTTTAAGCAGTTTTGTCTCTCTTAAATGTCTGGTGGTAGCCAGACTTTGTAGGCAAATTCAGTGCTGCTTTAATCAGCATATCATTTATCTATACATTTGCTTCTCTGTATGTCACGCTTGCTGCCAAATGCCAATTTCTAATCCAGTAATCATAACTGCAGGGGGAAAATAAAATAGAGAGTTATGATTTGTGCCTTGTGGCCGTAACTTTTCCCAATGCAGTTTTGTAACCTGACGTACGTTCCCTTTGCACAGCTATGGCAACCATCACCCTTGCGTTTTTGGGGAAGAGTGCACCTGGATTGCCTAATTTTCAGGTCAAATCTATGTCTATTAGAGAGAAATAGACACTCAACATTTCCATCAAAATCAAAGCCAGCAGCAGGTTGGGAACGGCTGAGGCCAGGGAGAAACTGACCCAGTGCCAAAGGGCATCCTTGGCGTAATTCCTTGGGAATTACGGCGTTGCCATCCAAGCTTTGCTGGATGGAGCCATTATTGCCCAGGTGTACATCACCCTCAGCTGCCTTGTGGTGAGCTGGAGCTGAGCTTTGATGCAGGACACAGTCATCTCGTCAAAAACGAGCAATCAAGTTATTACAGCGCCCTTCAGCAAAGGCATTATAGGAACAAAACGCTGGATCGTCAGCAGCAGCCAGGTCGAAAAAGAGCAGGCACCAAACCTGGGCTGCGATGGTCTAAGTCTCTTCCCTGTCTTTCCAGGAGCCACGGGCGGACGCCATCAGACAGCCACGGTGCAGGACCACGGGGAAAGGCACGGCGAGAGCCTCCGCGCCAGCAGGGGTGCCTGGTTAGAACATGGCCACGCGACAGAGCCAGGTTCAAGGTATGAAAGAAGCCACAGATTTAAAACTTTGCTCATATATATTCTTCAAGTGGTGTTTAATACTGCTTCTTTTGTTTGTTTTGACAATGGATCTTATCTTTTGGTAAGGGCTGTGTTCAGGACTATTATTACCCTCTATAAAAGCCTCATAGTCTTTCTTTCCACTTGTTCAGCACACCAGAGTGGCATAGCAAATTTAATCGAAGAACGCAGCTCCAGGGAGAGCCTTTGGAGACTCTCCCCTTTTTCATAATGCTGTTATCTCCCCTTCCTTGTGTTGGGGATGCATAAAAATCACAAAAAAGTCATTCTGAGTATATTCTTCCTGATAATTATTGTCAGACTCCAAGATAAGTACCCTACGTGATGTAATGTGTGTTAGACCCGGCTCTCTGAATGCAAATCCTGCAACACTTATAGGCCCAAACAATGGTCGCCCTAAACACTAGGGCCTGGTATTTTGCCACAGACAAGAGAGAGCTTTGATTTTTTGTGTTTCGATAAGGCGCAATCTGGGTACCTTTATCTCAGCTGTTATATTTAAAGATGACATTCTAGCCTTGCAGCCTTGCCTATTGTTTTGACCCTGATTATCTCCAAATGTTGTTGTTTAGTCAAACTCACCAGTTTAATGAAAGGCCTGCTCCCAATTTAAGGAAAATTATTTAAATGCAGAGTATCCTATACACTGCGGTTTCGAAAAGAACTAGACGGTTAATCAAAAGTTAATTGTATAATTCTCATGCAGATTAGGGCCTCTTGCAAATGAATCCCAGGTTGTGATTATTAAAAAAAGGGAAAGTGCTGGAGTAATGCACAAGGGTCTTCAGTCTGGTAAACAATCAGCTAAGGTTTAATTTGTGGTAAACAAAGTGCTGATACACTGGGGGTCTCCAAAGGAGACAAAAAGGTGAAAATAAATTAAAAAACAACATACAGATATGATCTTTTTGTTTTTAGGCATCTTTCAAAAACACAAGCTCAATGAATAAAAAGTAATCCATTAATATTTACTGGCAGCATCCTGGCAATATGCAAATGATCGCAGTTCTATAATTATACTCCAGCCCTTGGACAGGGATCCTGATCATGCAATGTCACCACCATCTCAAATAACCACCTATGTGGTGCTCCCGTGTAAAATAAACAGCTATAATGAACAGTTTGATTAATCACAAACTGTTTCTCTATATGCCAATAAACAACCTTGGCAGAGAAGGGCACAAGCAGTACGTTTAATGCTTATACGTGTGCTTTGGAGCTGTTTGAGCAAAGGAATAAAGTAGTAATGATGCTTTCCATGCCAAAAAAAATCATTGCTAAGTTAAAAAAAAAAAAAAAGAGTGGCATTCAAGTCAATCTTTAAAGCCTTTTCTATTAAATCTGTGAAAACTATACCGAGTTGCTTCCACTAGTTAAAGCTACTTATGATGAAAAGTAAAAGTGGTGGGAACACAGGGGAAGGGCATATGTGACTGAAAAGCCCACTGCTGTCGTGTGGGATAGTAAGAATCAGAAATACTTGTCGGTCTGCCCAGAATTAGTCTGTTAGCTTCTTTATTTACTGATAACAGTACGTTTGGTCCCATAAAGAAAAGACAATGGCAGCATCCCTGGACAAAGATAGGAGCTGCTGTTTAAGCCCTCATCCCACCTGGGCAGCCCAGCTGGCTAACCACCAACCCCCATGAAGCCACCCAAGAGAGAGGGGCGCTTCTGGAAGGGTCTGCATTCAAACAACAGGGTCTTCTGGACAACTGCACAGAGAACTCCCAGGTCTTCAAAACTCGGTGGTGGGGCTCAGGGGGCCAGCCCCAGCCCCCTGCTGCCGCACACAGCCAGCCACGGCAGCACCATCCAGGGATGTGGGCGCTTGGCACTCACCTTCTTGCTTTTCACTTTGTAGATGGAATCTGAGCCTTTTTGGTTTGGGTTGGGTTTGCTGGGTTTTTTTTCCTGCGATGAAGAGACTTATCCTTTTGCTTTAAATTAAGAACCGGGTCCTCAGCCAGATATGGGTGATTTAGGAAAACTTCATAGCTGCCAACAATCAGGCAGACTGAGCGATATCCTAGAAGAGCAAAAGAGGTTTATATATGTTTGAAGAGTTAAATTTGTATACACACAGGCACAAAAATATAAATACATATGCATCTATCCACGTACATGCATATGTATATGTGTATGCATATGTATTAAACCATGATAATAATTGAAAGTATTCTACATAAAGCAGATTTTCAGGAAGAAACGCTGCTATGACAGCATCACTGTCAGATCCACAAGGAAGACATTAGCAAAACACGCCAAAGTTGTGCAGGAATTTGGCTCAGTTTCTGAAGGCATGCAATTAAATATGGAAGCAGGGATGTGAACAGGGACTAACTGCAAGAATCTGTCATTCTGTCTTCAGTAATAAAATATTATCATAAACTACATTTTCAAGAAGAAATGGATACAATGAATTCCAAATGCTCTGAAATTTTTTAAAAATATAATAATGTGCAATGTACCAGGATTTAACTTTAACTGTTGCAATGCTTTAAAGAGATTATTCATAGGAAAGATAACCACCAAAGATAGCAAACCTTCTCAGGTCATGTTAAAACCTTCATCTGGAGGTGAAGGGAATGCTATTTGATATTAATTAGCAATTTAAAGGCACATATGTTTATTTGCCAGTAAATTGAAAAAGATTACTAAGAACGGATAAATTAATCTCTAAAGGGAGTGAGGTTTTTTATTTTTATAGTATTATTTCTACTTAGAACATTTCATTTCCAAGGAAAAAGAGGGAAAATGCTGCCTTACAAATAAAACCCTAGGAACTATTAATTGCCCATTATTAACTTTTTAAAAAATATCAGTTCCTTATATGTGTATTATTACAACTATAATAGTTTTCCAGGTAGCTGAAGTCTGTCTGAAAACAATTCAGAGCTCTACTGCATCCATGAGTACTCTTGAAATGTGCTACAATTAAATATCTCTGCAGCCAAAACCTGCTGTGCCTAGTCTTTTTCCTGGAGTTTGTTTCACAGCAACCTCTGCAACCACATCTGCAAGTCATCTGACTATCTCTGCGACATCACATCTGTGACTATCTGACCCCTAATTATTCTTTACAGGGTTTTGCTCCACGTTTGTAAGCAAATGAGATTCCCTGCAAAAAGCTGAAAACCTGGAGCCACGATACTAGCTCCCAGGGTGGCAGCAGCAGGCAGGAGCCCTGGGATCTTGCTGGGGAATAGTTTTAAAAGACCAGGAAAAATTTATATCATTTATAAACTGTGCATTGCCTCAGACAAGCAACACTCACTGCACAGAGTTTGTAATTTAACAGGGGAACCCCAGAACAGCAGATACCCTTAAACAGCACCGCCCAGGGTACAGGTGAGGGTAACGTTGACATTTCCCATATTTCACCCAGACCATCACAGGTACCTGATAAATCTTACATTAGAAAAAGACTTTTGGAACTAAATTGTTCAGTAATATGCATTTTCGATCAAAACACAAGGGAGACTTTAAAAATTTACTGCGCATAAATAAAATATTTGATCTTTCTGATTCTTGTTTTCCAAACCCTTACAGACACTTCATACTAATATTGACATTAAACTTCAATATTGATGTAGGAATGATAAAACAGAACTGCGCACTATAAATATTTTAACAGAATGCGGTAGGATGTTTCCACAAAAATAAGTGTTTTCCAAGAAGTTCTTGGGATCACTTCTCCACTAGTGCGGTATGCAGGTGCGTGGGGGGGTTGTCCCACACCTGCCGAGGTGACTGCAGCCCTGGGAGGAGCTGCAGCCGCTCACACGTGCCTGTGGGCAAGCTGGGGAAGTCTGTGGCTGTACCAGGGACCAGCAGCCACCTCCTCGCAGGAGCCCAGCTGCAGGCAGGAGTCAGAGCAGCAGCCACAAGCACGGGATGGGGCTGCATAGCAAAGGACAGCCAGGTACTACAGCTAGGTAGGAGGATAGATGGGCCCAAAGCAATAGAAAAAGTCACATCTGGAAGTTAACATCAGGCTTCTGGGCCATGTTTTCGAAAGCCATCAAGAACTGAGATGGCTTCTACCTTGCCCACTGTGTTTGCGGTCCTTTGCTACTGTCTGGTTCCAAGTGAGTCTGGAGGGATGCTCCAAGGGGTACCCAGCCACCTCTTTGGGGCTGCAGCCTTCTCCTCAACAGCTGTACACATGGCAGAGCCTTGGAGCACAGAAACAAACCATGCCCTGCAGATGCATGCCTCTGGTGGGGGCCGTTCCCACACTGCCGAGGCCACCACATCGTTACTCATCAGGTGAGATGAGAAATCTACAGAAAGCCACAATTCTTGCTAAAGCATATCAGATGCCTGCTTAGCGCAACACGTAAAAACATGGCACGTCTTACTCTTTCTACAAGGACATTACATACATTGTTGGATTTTCTTTTTAAAAAAATTAAAAAACCCCACCCAGTTATTTACATTTAGGCATGTTCTATTTTCATTGTGGACAAAAAAGCAAGCAACCAGAGCCAAATCAAAAACCAGCATCTAATCTACTTTAAATAGAGAAAAAAACCCTCAAATAATTAGAGACAGGTTGCACCAGAATCATTACAAAAATCAATATCCAGCACCAGTAAAGTATCTACAAAGTACCAGATGGTCACTAGTAAAATAAAGAACATGAGAGCTAAAATACTGTCTTTCAGGGGAAAAAAAGAAAAAAAAAAAAAAAGACTAGTGTGAATTTTCCTTAGGGGAACACAAAACTAATCAAAATTAAATTCTCCAGTTTTGTAATGAGCTTGTTTTGCTAATCAATATCTGAGCATAAAGGCTGGGCTGCAGGGTAAGCAGTGTGCCCTGGCTGGCAGGTGTCCACGCTGGGAGCTGGCCGGGGCTCTGCTCCTCGGGCCCTGGCTGGTGTGCCCACACGTGCCAAGAGCTCCTCCTGCCTTCGTGTGACTAGTGAGACCTGGGTTTGAGCTACACAGCTGGTGAATTCAAAGCAAGAATTTCGTACAATACTTGTTTGAAGAGGACCCAGCAGAAGGGGTAAATAAGGAGCAAAGGAAGTAATCACAGTCCCTCTTCTGAGGTACCTCCTGGGCCAGGACCAAGCCACCAGCGTCCCTTGGTACCATCACCGTACTCCTGGAGCTCAGATGGCTGCTTTTCCCCGTCCCGAGCAGAGCCAAGCAAGCAACCTCGGTAGTCTGTCCTCCTCAAACTACGTGTTCCCACCGCTCTGCAGCATGAGACTCAGTTTATGAGGTCTTCTTTCTTCGAGCAGGAAGGCTGGGAGACCTTTGCAAAGGCGTGTAGACATTTCTTTGGTTTTTCTCACTTGGTCACTACTGAAAAAAACACTTTGAGCAATGCACAGAGAGCACCAGCTTTTGGATTCAGTCCAGTGACAGGAAAATATGTACAAATAAACATTTTTTTTTTTTTTAAAAGTGAACACTTACTTGGAGTTTAAAGTTGTAAAGAACCCTCCAGTCTTATGCAGTTATTTCAAGTGAAGCTCAAGTACTTTGTTCCCTAATTAACCTTGGATAACAAAATAAATTGAAGATAACTCTTCTCCCATCCTAGTGAGAAATTGTTTTTCATACCATGACCGTCAGTATCCTACTGCATCTGCCATAAGTTTTCTCTTACCAAATCTTCATGAAGATGAAAAACATGGGGGCTTGTCTTCTTTGCCAGCCTTCCTGTTAGTTACAGAAGTGTGTCCATGTGGTCACTGTTTCTATCTGCACATGTAAGTCTCCGTTAAGTAAGTGATGGCAGCCACTATAAATTTAAAAGCGTATCACCATAAATATTTGGAGATGCATATCACACGGCTGCTGCTACTGTGTACTTTTTAAAGTGGACTTGCAGGGTGTGATAGGAAAGTCGATGAACTTGGTGGTGGGGGATCAGTCATTTACAGACTTACTCTGTAAGCTGCTGTAAGCAGGTAGAAGTATCTTGGCCTGCTGAGGCTTTTCCATTTGGTGTTGCTTGACCTGTCTTGAAGCAATTAAAATTTGCAGCTATGCAGGCAAACAAGCATCAAGCCAGCACTAAGCAGGCCTACAGAGGCAGAATTTAATTGCTAATGGCAAAGAGAAAGGCCCCTTCCGAGATCATCGGTTCTGTAGAGCACAGCGGCACAGACGAGGAGTTTGTGGAGCTCCTGGGCTGACCCACAGGTGGGCTTGGACCCCCACCTGCAGAGCTGTGTCCTGACCAAGGGCTCAGTAACTCCAGCCTTGAGTTTAACTGGTGGATGTCCCTTCTGCTTGACCTGAATGGACACCCAAGACCAGTAATGTTCTTAGGCACTGACTCCTAATTCAGCCAAAGCGCATGAAGGATGACGGCCAGAGACAGTGAAAAAACAACCACAGTAAAATCCAATTTTTAGATGAGGAACTCCTTACTTGGTAATTATTTTTACTAATTGTTTGCTGTAGCTGAAAGGGATAACAGCTGAAATACGAACAAAACCCAACGATACCGACAAAAATGATCTGGAGAAAACTGTCAATGATTTCTTTGAAGCCCATGAAATCAGGACTGTTACACCCAAATAAGTGTGAGGCTTGCAGCCAGCCCTGAGTCTAGGATACAGTAGGGATAGGGCCACGTAAGGTGGCCAAAGGCAGGCAAGCAGCACGTAGTAGAGCCAGCAATCACAGCTCTTGCCTTACTGCTTCCCGTAGGGTCATTTTTGACTCTTTGAAGCTGATTTGTAAGTTTTCAGATTTGTGATTCCATACACAGGGGATCACATACAAACATGATCATTTTGGCATGAAGTTTTGGTTGGTGTTGTTTGTATCTAGATACCCCTCTGAGCTGTCTGAACCAATGAACATCACTGTTATTTCAACTAAGTAATAACTTCATTACTTGGCAATTAAGAGCTGGACAAATGAAGAAATGCTAAGCATACTCCCAATATGAACTGGGCATATCTATAAAGAGTGAGATCATATTCATGATTTCATATTTATGTCAGGTTTTAAGGCACTGAGGTCACTTATGCACATTCCACTACTGTTAGCTTAATTGCAGAAAACATGCAGACACATTAATTTGGTAATTTATACTCTTCCATGAATCAGTCATAGAAGCAGTCGATAACTGCATTTGTGAGTGTCAAGATTGTAGAAAAACAGGTTGGACAGCAAATATAAATTAAAATTACAAAGCTTGCAATGATAAATATTTTGAAGGTGATCCTGTTCTGAGCTGTACTTTATTTCTCCCATCTATTAGATACTAGATCTGTATTTCTGCTATTGCAACAAAACTTGAAATACTTACAAGCTCATACAAAATGAATTTGGCTGTATAGTTTCATGGACACTACACTTTGTGTAACAACCTACAGAGGAGTCATATTTCATCTTTAATTCATTTAAAATAAAGTGACTGCATGACATCACTCTGACATTTCCTAAGATAGTAACAGCTAGCTGATGTCACACACATTCTAAGTAAACATGTCAAAATATATTAGCTAATATTTTTATCTGGACAGCTATCAAATTAAGTCAACAGAAAACAAACTAGGTTGAAAGCAAACATTTCCATTTTTACAGTCAGTCTCAAAAGGGAAAGAACAAATTATTTATAACACTGCAATTTTTACATGCAGGCAAGACCTTTCTCTTTAGACTTTAGGAAAAAGAAAACAAGGAAAGTATTACAAGCAAGCTTATTTTCAAGTCTGCACAAATTCCAATTTCATAGGTGTACAAGCCAGCATTCCCAGAAGACTGTGATTCATAATTCTGTCTAGAAATGGGCTAAGTATCACTTGTTTTAATGTGAGTATTGTGAGAGCTTGGGAAAAATACCAGATTACTTTTTTGGTTGTTGTTTTCACAGAGAACAGACACTGGTTCTGTCTCTCTCATCCCAGTCCCACTGTGAATCACACACACAAATACTGGCACCTCTCAAATTTGCATTTCACCCAAGCCTAAAAGGCAAATGGCAGTGACTCTGCAAGCCTAGAAAGACTCATTCAGAAGAGTTTGAACCTCCACCGCACAGCTTGCTGCAGCTTTAAATAATAAATAACATGTTTTCCACATCATTGACACATTTGTCATACAAGCCAACAGGGGCAGAGAGCAATGCCCATCCCTGTCCCCGCAAGCCTCGAGATCCCCATCCCCACCTGTCGCATAGCGGTGAGATTCAGCACCAAACCCAACATCAGGTGGAAAGCAGCTATTGTGGTTTTATCTCCATTTTATTGCTGGCGTCGTGCCCAGTTTTGTTTCCAAAGATAAAGCATACTAGAGTCCTTACACTTTAGCAGGAATATCTGATACTGTGCACAGATAGCAGCAACACTGACAGCAAAGACGGCAGCCCAGGCTGAACCACAACGGTGATTATAGCCCATCTAACCCACTTGCTCTTAATTTTCTCAAATTCCTGTGGGGCTGAAATGTTCCGTGTTTGCTCTCCGCCCAGAGGCAAACAGTTTGCTCCTGCAGGAGTCAACAGAACCTGCTTTGCTCTCTGCACATGCTTACAAAAAAGTTTGCTTTAGTCCCACAACTCAGAAATGTTCACAGGCAGTTCAATGGCAGAGTATTTTTGACCATTTCCTGGATATTAATGGCTCTGAGGAACAAATGAAGTTTGAAAGAAATGACCTTTCAAGGCTGGCAACTCCAATTCTCACAAATTTTGTCAGAAAGCTCATTTGCAGTATTGGATTTTCAGCTAGGATTTTGATTTAGGTCACAGCTGTGAGCACTGGTTATTCAGAAATTCATTGCAATTGTTGCTGATGCTAAAATAGACAAATATTTTGTCCTTTCCAATAACAAGCAAAGGAAGAAGTGGGAAATACTGCCACCACCATTTCACCAGAATCTTTTGCAGGGCAAGATCAGCCCTTCTCTCCAGCTAGGCAGACCAGACTACCTACAGGGAACTCGGTGCAGTTTTCGGCGAACACCGTACGGACCAAAGCCTTTCCTGCTCTGTAGGCATTCAGAAGCACGTGGTGTGTTTTGTAGAAAGGATTTGCAGAACTCTTTGTGTTAAGCACCTTTATTGCCAGTTGTTGTGCAGCCTCCTGCATATCAGCGGGCTGCTGCTCTCCACTCCCAGAATTATTCGTGTCCAGATTTGTTTGTTAATGGTAAGTAAAAAAAAAAAAAGAAAACATTCTTGTGCTAAACTTCACTAAAATCTTATTGCAGTAAACCCTGCTGTACTGAATTTTATACTAAGGAGACATTCCCTAGGAAATATATGGAGCTTAAATGACACTGAAAGAGAATGACTGTTAGTTAATCAGAGCAGCACAACCACAAATTTTACTTAATGGAAATGTGTTTAGCTAGCACCAAGGAGTTAACCAGGTATTAAATAAGCAGAAATTATCCAACCTTTAAATACACATTGCCAAATAAAGATTAAGAGATTTCTTGGGTACTCAGGAGAGGTTGGTCACAGAACTGAAGCTTCAGCAATATCAAACCGAACAGCTCTAGAAGCTTCACTGTTAATTTTCAGTTTTCTCTTTAATTAGAAACAAAAACAAAATGCTATGCAAAACATTTAACTATGTTTACAGTTTTTAAAAAATAGCCAGTCTGTGGTTAGGAACTGCAGAGGAAAGGTTCTTCTAGAACCACCCCACATCTTCCCTTCTTTTTATTTTTTTTGAATTGGATCTGCCAGATATAGTCTCTCTTGACCTCACAAATCCTTTCTTAAATAATACATGCATAATGATTCATCATCATGTACGTAGAAAATAAATTCATAAATTGTACTTCCTAGACACACTTGTGTAGAATCCCTTATTTTCACTGGGGTAGCTTAAAAAATGCCAACACTAGGTGGACAGTTCTGAATTTACCCCAAAAAATCTGTTTATAGTATCACAACTGTGTGACATTTGAAGTGGGGAATGATGAAAAACAAAACAACCCACCAAACCCAAAACACTTGCTTTTAGTGGGTTCTTTGATGAGGAACAAGTCTTTTCTGGTCACAGGTCAACAGCCACACATGACGTCAACATAGCTTTCTGTATTTCTTGCAGCTGTTTTACTCAAACACTTTTGATGTTGACTGTTTGCGGTGATGGGTTTTCGAACAGGCCAGCCTGGCCCTGGGGCACACGCTTTGCCCCATTGAAGAGTTGTGCCTTACTCCGCCGTGCTACAGAAGTGATGCCACACGAGCACCGCTGAACACTGCGCTTGCCTTGGTAGCATTTCAGCTATTCCAGGTCATTCCGTGTACTTTAACTAGCTGTAGTGAACAGCTGCTGAGGGTCTCCTGACACATGAACCAGATGTTTAGAACAACAGAGCTGGAGCTGGACAAACGCAGTTTTGATGGTGACTTGTAGGCAGTGCTCTGACACGTTGCTGTTCTGGATCTTCTCTTATTTATCAGGATGTATTAGCAGAATCTCATTTTACACAAGGGCATGAAAAGACTACATATGGAAACAAATCCACAGTTTAATGCCTGTAATTGTCCTGATCTCACAGCCATGCAGAAGAACAGCGATGACATCTTCACTGTAGATATTTCTTACATTAGAAGCCAGCTACCACTTTCATTCATAGAATCACAGAATTGTTTAGGTTGGAAAAAACCTTTAAGATATCCCAAAGCTGCTCTGCTTTTGCTGTTTTCTGCATAGCTTTATCACAGACTGTGCTGTATTTTGAGATAGCAAAACTTATCTATAGGTCTTATTCTGGCATTATCAATCTGTAAGATTGCTCAACGCTCTTTTCACCTGGGAGAGTCTGAAACAAGACCGAGCTTTTGTATTCTAAGCTCAGATCAAACCACTCGGCCATGCAGGCACCAGCCCTTGCACATTGCTGCTGTATGCAGCAATGAATCAGATCACATGTGATTATCACCTGGCATAATGGAATAAGTCAACACTATTTTCCAACTTTTCTGGGCACCCATGTTTTTACAGAGGTTTAACAAAATCCTTTACCTCTTGATAATCAAGGTTTCAGTTAATACAGCAAAACTCATAAGTCAGATTGAGAGTCAAACTGACTTTCTGGAGGACTCTTTACAAGCCATGTCACTAACAAATCAACAAGGTGGTTGGTTTTTTGTTTGTTTGGTTGGTTGGTTTGTTGGTTGTTTTTTCTGTGTTTTGGTTTTTTTGTTGTTGTTTTTGATTTTGGTTTTTTTTTTTATTCCAGTGAAGGTTTTCCTTCAGTGGAAAGCCACAAGATTCACAAGTGGCTGAAAACCACGTGATGTTTAACAGTGTATGTTCAACAAAACAGACATTGTTCCTAATGCTGTAAGAATTCTACTTTAAATTGTATACATATAACATACACACACGAGCAAAGTTATGAGCTTGACTGCACATAAATATGTAATTAGAAGGCAGCTACAAACACTAGTCTATATTACAAGCTCCCCACGAAACAAATGTCCTTATTCAGTCTTTCTGCTGTGGAACGCACTGGGATTTTATAGGTCTTGCACAAAAGCCTGCTGGAAGTCAATCCATTGACTTCATATTGCTTTGAGTAAACTCATCTTGACCTAAAGCACCAATTCTTACCGTGGGTTGGCCCCTGGAACTACGTGTCATTTTATCCACTAATCACAAAGAAATTAACTCCTAGTTATGTATAAAATTCCAGCTCTCTGTCCTGATTTTTCCATTTGCTGGCACATTTCTGCCATTGCATTAGAGACAATGCACGGCACCCCGTGGAGGACAACTGCTACGTAAAGACAGGAACCTCCACAAAAGCAAATGGAAGCCCAGATCTCAGACCGCCTTCTTTTCTGGCTCTGAAAGTCTGAGCTATTGTGAACATACTAGTGGTCCCAGGGTAAGTTTTTGGGCTGAGGTGCATGGAGGCCTCGCTTGAGAAGAGGCAACCATACCCTAGGTCAACCTATACCTGACTATACCCACTGCCTAAACAGTGTCATTGTAATAATGAAACTAGAGCAAGGGTTGGTAACAGTGCCCGAGTATTACGGCAGGAAACTGGGCATATTTGTTCAGCTTTGATATAAACCTATACGCCAATTTTCACTCTTTGAACATAATCCTGAAGTATCACTTCATACTCACAAGCACAAGATCACAAACTATTCTGACAACACTAAAAAGCATTCATCAGGATCTGCTACCATTTTTTAATGGGATTGCTCAGGATTAATGGAAAATACCCGGTGAAGTTGAACTATGTAGTATTTCTTGAAATATCAATACACTGTATAACACTCAGGCCACAAGTTCTAACAGTTAATACATTGGTGTAATACAGCTGCAAAACATTTCACAGACTCAAGTTCATACACCATCTGATATAAATTAACACCACCCCAATACTGCAAGTGGAACAGCACAATCACATTGACCTAGACCAGATGCCAACTTAGTTCCATGCATTTTCAACACCACTAAAACACACACTTGTGTGGCAACACTTTAGTACACAACACTATACCAACGTCAATGTTCTCCTCTCTGTTCCTAACAAAAACTGTGTTCCACCTACTGTAACAATCCTAGCAAGCATGCTATATTGTTCTCGAGTTCCCATGCACACATACTTGCACAAAAAATAATCCATGTAAAATGAACTTATTCACTGACAATTGTGTCAACATTGGTTTTGTATTTTTGTTTTTTAAGACATCAGTCCAAGACCTTAGCAGATTTGCATGCACAGCAGCTTGGAGAGATCTTTTCAGACAGATCTAGCTACTTCCCTCCAGCTGTCTTTTCTTGCTGTAGAATCTTTTTGCCTCCAGACGGTGCTTTATTTCCCACCATCTCCAAACACTGGAGTGCTATGTAACAGCATTGTGTAGGTTAGTGCTCGCTAGATACAGCGCGAAGATTCGAGACCCAGAGAGCAAGGAATCACAGAACGAACACAAAGCATTAAATGACAATGCCCAAGTGTCAGAGGGCAGGAAGAAGAGCAAGCTGACAAAACACAAGGAGGGGAGAAACTTTCCAGAGGGAGATGTTTTGATTACACTGCGGAGAGGACAGCTGATGGTGAGTCTGTCCTGTAAATGATCTCAACCTTGACCTCGCTTTTATCTCCTTTTTTTTTTTTTTTTTTTTTGTTTCTGGGGAGCACTTTGGGCATTATTCTCAATGCCATGTGTTTCTGTATTAGTGACCTTCTCCAAAAGCCACCACTACATGATCTGCTTAGATGCAGGAAGGTCTCTATATTCTCACAATGGTACCTAGCTATGAAGGTAAAACCTTCGACTGACTCCCGGTTGACGAGTCATTTTATGAGACAATAGCTGCAAAGACTTTTAAGTCATCTGGTCTAATTCTCATTTAGGCCAATGTGAAAGCACTGTTGTTTTCCTGACATGCCCTTTGGAGCACAAAACATTTCAAACAGGTTTGAAAAACTTACACTTGGTGCAGACACTCACAGACAACAAGTAAGTTTGAATGTTTACAGAAACATACCTTGCAGATAAACCAAAAGTGATCAAAAATTAAGTTCTGGCCACAGAAAGTACCACACTTCATTTTTGCTGCTGCTTTTGAACAAGTGCAGCTCTCTGGGGATGTGTACTCAGGATGTGCTCACAATGAATTTATAGCGCACTGCAGTGACGGACCAGACCGGAGCAGCTACTGTCTATTGTGTCAGCGTGTGTTTTGGGCAGGCTTAACCTGAAGAGCCACTCGAGTGTTGTTTAACTGTCTTAAAGTCATTGCCTTCTTGATAGAATATAGTAGCTCCCTATGCACAGCAGCCAATTTTCAAAACTGTGACTTTTTAAAGTTTTTTGAATAGCAAAGGATGCGTAGTCTGCAGCACAGGCTGACATGTTCCAACAATATCCAACGTCATTGTTGCGCCGGGCCGGGCCGGGGGTGCGGGGCGCCCGGCGGAGCCCCCTGCCCATCGCCGCCCGCCTCAGCCGGGCCGGGCAGCGGGGACACGGCGGGAGGCTCCGGGGCCGGGGGCAGCGCTCGCAGGGGCCGGGGGCACGGGCAGCGCCGGCTCCGCCGGGGAAACGGGCTCCGGCCGGTGCCGCTCACAGCCCGGCGGGGCCGGGAGAGAGAACCCGGCCCGGCCCGCGCCTCCCCCCGCCCCGCCCGCCGGCCCGGCCCGGCCCGGCCTCCCCCCCGGGCTCCCCCCGGGCGGGCAGGGGCCGCGCTCCGCTCGGCGCCGCTGCCGCTGCCGCGCCGGCCCCTCCGGGCGGCTCCTCACACTCGGGCCCGGCCCGGCCCGGGCTCCGCTCCCCGCGGCGCCACAGGCCCTGCCGGGAGCCGCTCCGGCGCGGGCTGCCCGCGGGGCACGGCCCCCGCCGGCACCCCCTGCCCCGGGGGGGAGCCGCTCCCCCGCGGGCTCCGTGGGCCGAGGGGCGCCGCCTGCCCGGCCGGGGGCTGCCCTGCCCCGCGGGTGGGGGGAGCCCCCCCGGCCCGGCCCGGCCCGGCCCCGGGTGCCCGCGGCCCCGTCCCTGCCCCGCTCCCGCCCCGCTCCCCACCGCCGGGGTCCCCGGGCGGGTTGTGCCCCCCCGTGAAACGCGCCCCCCGCGGCGCTGCCCCCGCGGCCGCTGGGCTGGGCCGTGGCCAGCGGCGGGCCCGGCTGGGAGCGGCTGCCGGGGCTGCTGGGGCCGGGGGGAAGCGCCCGCAGCCCCCGCGGCCCCACTGCAGCTGTGCAGAATAAAGTCATTTTACATGACACCTGTCCTCTACATAGACTGTAGCCTGGGAATACTGTATATGTCATCATTACTTCATTTAATCCTTGCATATATACTTAAAATATAAATAGCATAGGGAAAGTGGGGTAGTTTTCACATTTACCTAAACCAATTCTTTATGCCTTTGTACTTTAAAAGGTCAAACATACGCAAATATTGGCAAACAAGAAGTAATGGAAAGAGAATGACTGGTGTTGAGACAGAGGAGAACATCAGTGACCTGACCTCATCTTCACATCGGCTTTCCAAGGCAGCAACTACGTCTACTTACTCTCTGGCCCCTGAGCATATGACTGCTTTTTCCAGTGATTCCACCCTCTGCACAAGTCCTCAAGGAAGAGCAATGGAGTTAAGAGACCTCTGCAAGCAAAGTGAAGGATGTGGTTATTTGCCAACCCAGACAAAAACACCTCTTCCTCCCCACTTCCCCAGAGCCGTCATGCTGTTCACAGAATTTACTTTTCTTCTGAGTGAGCCTTTGCCCCGGGAACACAAAGAGATCAGACTCTTTATGAATACCCATACCCACTGTGACTGCAGTTGATAGTCTTCAACCTTTATTGACTGCTAAAAGCAAGGCTAGGGAGGAGCCACTGCAGCTACCGCTCAATCCCCTGTTACCAAAATGAAAACCTACTAGCAGAAATTCCATTTAGCAGGGATAAAGGATAGATAGGAGAAACTGTATGAGCAGCCCCATTCAACTGCAGCTCTGGGTTTTCTCTTTCTCTGAAGTCTTAGTAGTAGAAGTAGACAGGGCACCTGGTACCTCCCCACAGAAACACAAAAAAATCTCCCCTGAAGAACTTATGGTTGGCTTTGACCTGGATGACCGACACCTGGAACTGGGCTCTGAGGGTACCTGGCTTCACAATGAAGCTCTCAGCTTTCTCCCAAAACTGTTCCTGAATGGAGAACCTTCTAGGAATAAGCAACCTGATGTATTCATCTGAGCCAATCACATACCCCTTGAATAAAGCACATACCTGAATGTCAGCAATATTACTCAGAAAAGCTAAAGATGCATGCAGGAAACCTTTGGTCCACTTCAGTTAAAGGTAGGGAAACACCGCATGCAATCAAAATAATCATAGAGAAGGCCGAGGAGATAAAAGACATTATCATCTACTAATTTTCAGTGTTTTCTCTTTTGCTGATCATCACAGAGGAAGAAGGGCACAAGGCAGGGATTTGTAACTCTGTCACGTATACAAAGAAGTAAGACATCAGCACGCTTTACACATACCACAACGATTACAAAAATTACATAGGAATAACACTTGAAACGTGAAAATCTGTAGTGTAAACCTGTGAGTGTTTAACCTCTGGGTGAAAGACATGATTTACTGATAGACAGAAATGTATATGATAAATAGATAAAGATATTAGATAAAGATATTCATCATAAAGATATTAGATACAGCTAGGCTATGCTCAGAAAAAGACAAGATGGTTATAGAGATTTTAAACAGCTACAAATTACCGATACCCCTTTAGAAAGTGGATAAGCTGAGCCACATGATGAATTTCTTCCCCGCTTAAGTAAAGCTAAGGAAGGGAGCCCTGCCATACGGATATCCTACGCCTTGGCTGACTTCTTTCTCTCTCCCGAATGGTCTGTGGCAAAGATTCAAGCTGAGCATCTAGGAGTGGGGTTCAGGGTGTAACCTCTGTCTGTAGCGCTGTCATGGGAGTTTGGAAAAGAATGAAAGGATGATGAGTCGATTGTCCAAGAGATTTGTCACTTTTAGAATTAGTACTGCTTGTCCCAAGCTGGGTTATCAAAATGATGTGGCCTGAGACCTGCATGAGCCTCCCAATGGTCCTGGAGATTATAAGAACTGGAAAGAAGACATAAAACAATGCCAGGGCCTAAGACAAGGTAAAAGCATTTGGCAGCAAGCCTGGATTTGCTTTCTCCCTGGAGAAGGACTGTTGGCATTTGTACTGAAAAGTGATGAACAAAAGTTTCTGCTTGTGCAGCATTTCCAGGACAGAAGGACTGAGCAACCATTCTACAGAAAAGACTTACTATGGGCTGTGTTTTGGAGAAAGGACAGCACTTGAGGTTTGATGGAAAAATGAATGTATCAAGTCCACAGACAAATCACCTGCAAGCATCAAATTGACAACCTTGCTCCTTCCTTTCCTACTCATTGCTGTAAGTGTATAAGTGAAAGCACCTACTGCCTGCGATCCTACAGGGAGATCGTGGCAGTGTAATTCTTCTGGCCCCTGGGAGTACTTAGAGCAAACTTTCTGTTGCAAGATGACAGTAGTTAACAAACTTAAACAGAAGTTCCCAACTTCCAAACAAGATACGTGTTAGGACAGCCATAGCTGGCAGAAAACATTCATTATTTTATTTCAAGGACATTATATTAAGAAAGATAAGAACTCTGGTAGAACCCCAGCTGGCCTACCTATAGGTAGCTGCATAAATTTCTGCTCCTGATGGAGCTGTAGATGATGTAGTTTGACCACTTTATAATCCAGGACCTGAGGTACACTGGTCAACCCTGGTTTTGGCTGTTAATCTTCTGTCTCAGCTGGAACTTCACCAGTCTGGACTATCAGCCTGTCTGAAGACGTACAGATTGCATCAGGATTAGATGTCTATGGTTTTTAGAAGAATTATTGTGAGGTGTTCTCAGCAAGTGAATTTATCACATAGAATGACCTACCTACTTGCATTCAGGTCTTGCACAAGGCAGTTAGAAATTGGTGTTCCAGAAGTCTCTGCATTGATCTGACTGTCTCCTACTTGGTCATGACACTTCAAAATATCCTCTGTTCCTCAAAAGTCAAAAGATTCTTAAAAGCAAATAGATTAAGTAAATTTGAAGTCTTGAAAATTAGTCCGGCCAAATCCTCTCTCCAACTTCTTTGGTAATACTCTAGTAAGGCTGATACTTATTAAAAAAAAACCACTTTTCACTCTCAGCACCTCTCTTTGAGTCTGCATTGAGCTCCCTTTCCTTTTGGGATGCTGTCCAAATATTTCCTTAATTTAAAGAGATTGTTCAAATCCCACTTCATTCAACATAGCAGAAAAATGCAAGAAGGAAGAGAGTCCTCTGCACTCTGTGGAGGTTGAAAGACTAGACTATGGCTGTGGGAGGATGTGTCTTCACTGAGGTGCAGGATCTGTGCCGTACAGCCTCTATGAAATTAGAACCATGCTCAGAGTGGTGCTTTGAATGGCTCTGGTATGGTGACATTCGGTCCAGGACCTCTGCTAATGTGGATGTGATGCTAAGCTCTACTGGTACCCCCGGCCTTTGAAGGTACTCACAATAAGGACGCTCCCAGACTCAAGGCTGCACTTTGAAGACTTAGGTATATATTTTAGACTCTTGTCAGTGCTGGGGATGTTTTCTGAAATAGGAATAAAAAAATTGATTAAGCAGCAGCAGAATCTTTAAAAGGTGGCATAGGCAGGAATTTGTGTTGCAGAAATCTAAACTCCTGTGCATGCAGCATTAAAAAATAATAATAATTAAAGAAAATGAGGCAAGGGAAGCATGTGTAGACAAGTATATGAAGAAGAAATAACCAGGCTCAGGCATCCCTGCTGCTTTCTTTCATTTTCTTCTGAGCAGAGGGAAATCTTGTCAACCCTTCCCACACTATAGAAGGAGAAAGAATAGAAACATAGTCAATGTGCTTCCCCGTCCAGGTGCTTTATGCTGAACAGAATCACTGAAGGTAACCCCGAGACAGGATGGCCCTTGAGACGCATGATGGTTCCAAACAGTTGATGGGTGGTCGTACAACCATCAGAACAGCTCAATGATGAAAGGGCTGGGTGGAAAGTGTAATGCCTGGTCACCTGGAGAAGATGAGCAAGGGATGCCAATGTGTCTTACCTGGTTACTTACCGAGATCCTGACAGTAGCCAGCCCAGCCCAGCCTTGCACCAGAGCAATAGGAGCCCTGGAGAACAACTGTCCCCTTCAGTAGCTTTGAAAGTCCTACCAGCTCTTGGCTTTCAAAGACCCGTGAAGCAAGATACCTGGCCTTAGCTGTATGACACTTCTGGTATGGGTTCCACCAAACCTCTGGGGAAGCAATTGCTTGGAGGGTGTTCCAAAAAAACCCAAACCCTTGATCCGAACCTGAGGGAGTATGTAAGATAATCCAATAGGTGATGGTGGTATTAAGGAAAAGGGGAAAAAGCAGCCCTTAGTTGAAGGTAAATTGAGAATTTGTGAAGAGAGGAGTCACGAGAAGCCAAACACTGAGTATTTAGAGTCGAGGTCTGTTCCTGGCTCACCGTTTAGGAATGTTGTGAATTTTCACTTTTCTGAAAGAAAAAAAATCTAAATAATAAAGCCTGAGTTTTGATCATGAGGAGTATATCTATCCAGATCTTAATATAAAAAAGGGAAGGTATTTGGGTTGAACATTACATGCTCAGCTGCTTGTTAATTTTGAACCGTAACTCTCTTTGTTGCAGGCTTGGGTCACTTTTGTTTCACTGATGCTGACAGTGTTACCCCAGGGTGAACTTACCCCACCGCATCGTGCTGCCCGGTGACCTAATCAGCCTCTTTCGATTTCCAACAAGGTGAGAAACAGCCCTTTAAAGCTTGGGGGAGAAAAATTGCTGCCAAATAGTGAAATTTAGCCATCCTTATTACAAGATGATGCTTTTCTTATGAAAAGCAATATTTGTTGTCAACTAACATGGGGTTCCAAAATAAGGTATATATCTATTTTGAATTCTGTAAACTACAAAAATCTGGTTTTAATTCTGGGTTTACATATAGGTATTTTTTTTAGCTATGGTTCACCACAAAAACTTGACTTAACTTTTCTGTCTCTTCCAATTTTATCAAAATTCAAGACAATTTACTGCATAAATTGATGCAACTTTGGAACAGAAAAGCTTTACCTAATATGTTATAAATGGAACTAATAAGGCTCAAAGTATCAATTGGTGGTCATATGAAATATTCAACAAAATGGTCAGAAATCCTGTTTCCAGATGCAGACACTTCCTGAGTGGATTTCTGAAGATGAGGAACAGTTTGAAAAAGGATACCGACGCCTCGTGCGGGGCAAAGTTACACATGAGGATTAGAGTTGTGCTGGCATGAATGCACTTGACCAGTACAGCTGGCAGTCCTCATCCCACCATGCTAAAAGAACCGGATTAAGAACAAAAATATCTTACAAAATGCAAGTTTACCAGAAAGAAATGACAGGGCAAGGGAAAAAAAAAAAAAAGTACATATTGTTTGCAGGCTGATCCCAATGAGACAAGGACTTCAGAAGAATGCAAAGGAGCTATAAGTGCTTCACTGTTTTAATCTATTTTGGTATTATTAATGTGAAAATGCCTGTAACAGCTAAGGGCTTGCTGGCCAAAAAAGAAAGGTGAGACTGTCTAAGAAAAATCATATCCTACAATTTTGTAAGACTATTACAAGTACTATAACAAATACCCCGTTCACATTTAACTGCTTCATCTTTTCTAAAGCCAAATTGTTGTTAATTCTCTTGCACTAGCAAAATTGTAACCATACAGTTCACACCGAACCCTTGGAAAGAAGTCTTTTCTCCTATTACAGTGTTTTTAAAAAACAGATACGTATCTGTAGGCAGAAGAGATATATTTTTTACCTGACAAAGAGTTAACACTTCTAGTTGAGGCAGCTGTAGGCATAAATTAATTGTAGGAGGAAGGTGTTTCACATTACCTATATAAATCATGGATTCAAGTACATGTATTTTTAAAAAGTGTACTTTAAAAGCACAGATGAAATAAGATCACCTCAACATTTCAAAAGCAAAACTATTAAAGGTTTGATTCTATTTCTTCCTAGACCAAGCATCTGCTTCACTGGGTGATGGGTGTCTCTTGACATCAAATACATGTGAAGCTAAGGGAAAAAAACATCAGGAGAACAGTAACATAATCTAAAGAAACAGTTGCAGAGTAATGTCTGTGTACATCATCTTTTGCCACTCCATCGATACCTACCTCAAGCAAACCAAGAAGCTTGAGATTTTTATTTTTAAGTCTTTGATTTTATTACTTCTCTTACCTTGTTTTTTGGTTTTATTTAGTTGATTTTACTACAAATTTATAGCAGGACAGTTTTCATGTATGTCTATTGCATATCCAAAAGCAATTAAAGTGCTAATAGTCAGGTATTTACAATTAAACTGCTAATAATCAGATTATTACCTGCAGAGGATATTTAGCAACTGCTGATGTCAGAAAATAACCTGAAGCAGGAGAAAGATGAGTTCTGGTAAACAAAGGTTACTAAAGAGATTAATCTAAAAGCAGCAGTTTAAGTAATCTAATGCTATATTTTCTTTTCAAGACTTACCACTAGGATAAAAATGAGACCTGGGGTTTTTTACTTCTTATTTACCTTTTCAGCCTTCTTCATAGACAAATATTTACTTACCTGTCTTAACATGATTTCTTGTCACTCTGGAAAGGCATTCACATAAACCATTCAAAGCAAGTCATGCTTCTGTACAAAAATAAACATATATTTCAACTGGGGACAACCAGTTAATCTACAAACCAACTTTGCAAGGTGCTGGGCACTCAACTCTTAGTGACTTCGGTGGGCAATGAAGGTGCCCAGCACCTTGCTGCCTCAACCACAAACCTTTTCTCTGCACAGTAAAGCACCTATCGATTATGTACGTGACAGGTACTTCCTCCTACATTAGGGACAAATGAAAACAGAAACATTTCTTCTGATAACATGCAGTACTTCTTGCTTATAATCTGTTTTCCACCACTACAATACAGTAGCACTCTTGATAAACAGAAATCCATTGATATTTAGTCATAAGCAGTAATTTAGTTGCTTTGTGCCAGAGTATATTGCACACTTAAATATGCATCTTAAAAAACCTTCTTTTTTGCCATCTTCAGTTTTGAATGCTAATTGTCACGCTCATACAGCTGAGAAATTACATCAGGTGTCATAGTGCTGGGAAAGCTCTTCCATGCTGTTTTGCCAGTACGCTTCAGTCCTGCCCTTCTGCATCCCTGTTATTCCAGCCTTTGCCCTCTCCTGAGCAGACGCTGCCAGTTGTGCTAAATTGGGTAGTGGTTTTGGAAGTGAACAAATTGGGACTAGAAAAAGACCCCAAGCTCATTTTCAATTTTGTTCTGAGCTCCTATTTGAACTCAAGTAGTTAGGAAAGCAATAAATAGGCCAGGGCCATAGGGGAACAGCACTTGATGTACATTTGGGTCAGGGGCTACCACTAGGATTTCTTTTGAAATCCAGATGATATTATATTAAAAAAAAATTCAAACCACAAAAAAGTTTTGTATGGAGCATTTTGGCTAGTCATACACACAATACTTACTTAGATACTACAATAACACTGCCATCAGTACTGCAAAATAGATAAAGAATGATATTTAGAACAAAGTTTATTTTACCCAATCACTTACACATCGTAAACTTACCTCCCTAAAAGTCTCTGCTTCTATTTTAAAACAGGTATTCTATAGTTTTATAAATAATTACTCTGAAAGATAGTAACTGGTGGAGGCCTTAAATCAATTTTTAGCAAAATCTGTATTTTAGTCTGTAGTAAGTCAATAATAGCTGAACAATAAAATTAACATTTCAGTCTATCATTATTATATAGATTCTTAAACTACAGTCATCGTGATATTATCCAAGTTTATGATAGTAGCATAATTAAGCAAAATAGTAAATCTCTTTGTCCTTTTTTTTTGTTCTGCTTTTTTCCATCAACAGAACATGTTGATGGAAATTATGTTGTTTTTCTAAATGGAGACTTTATCATTTGGATTTTGGTGGGCTGTTTAGTTCAAGTTTACTCTACTATTCTCATATACAGGCTGTAAAGAATTTGTATAGGCAAGGCTGAAGAAACAATTCTTGAGCTTGGATTGGAAGGCGATCTGGTTTACGTGCAAACGCGCTCCCTGGCATCAGGGCACGCTGGGAAGCATTCAGCGCACGGGGGTGCCAATGCAGTGGATTTACTCCCACAGAAACTTCCTCACTAAATCTTCATGAAACATATTAAAAATATAACCTTAATATCTCTAGCTGAAATTCTTGGAGCATCAAGAACAAGAATCAAGCCCCGTCTTTAACAGAATAACAAAGTGTTGCTATCACAGACATACCCAGGTTATCTTGTTGGACAACATATTTCGTGAATTGATTTTACACGTTCTAGATGTTGGGTGAGCCAAAGGCCAGGAGAGATTTCCTTGTTGCTTTGCCAATATATATAAATATATTTGCAAATATATTTATATTTGCCAATATAAAGAACCCCTCTTTATTTTAGAGGGGTTCACTCACTTCTTCTTTGAGGAACTTTTAATGACAATACATAATTACTAGGATGTAAAGCACCTTTATGTTCATTACTGTCATGCCTTTTGAAAAAACAAAGGGGATATTTCAGTATTCATACAAGTAGATTTGATTGCTTTAAACAACAAACAACCGTTGTTTATCTTGAAACATCCACCTTTGCTATTACGGAGATAAGGTCCTTCTCCCTTTGCCCTTCAGAGTAACACCCTGGTGGTTTTTTTACTAATCCTAAATTTACTTCCAAGGAGGAAAAAAGTCTCAAATTGTTTACAAAGTTACCAGAGTGGCATGAAAACTAATCAAAGGCGCTTATTTTCTTGTCCTTTCAGATCCTGTTTGTATGACTTGAGCAGTTTGCTTGCAGACCTTTTGATGATACAAAATATGCACGTTGGATTAGAAAGAAATTAGAGAAACAGTTCAGGAAATACGGATGACAAAGCTTAATGCTGCATTATTAAACAGGGCCAGAAAGGTTGGTTCCAGAAATGTAATTTTTAACAGTAACATGACACATGGTACTAGGTGGATTGCATGATGGGTTGCCACCTTGGTGCATAGGGAGAAAACTGCAGAAAGGTAGCAATAAGGGTACATTGGCAAAATGTTCCATAGTCAATTCACACCACTAAACTTAAATACCAGAGTGAATCTCATGACCCTTGAAATAAATCTAAAAAGTCATCTGTCAAGGAACTGACTAAGCCTTTCTTTAAAAAGGGAATATAAAGTTGGAAAAGTCTGTCAGTATCTGCATCAATAGTATTTGTTGGCTTTCAAAAAGTCAAAGGCAACCCTGAAAAAATGAATGCCTCTTGTCCATACAGTCCCAGTTCCTGAGGCAGGTTCCCACTTTGGTTTTAGACCTGTGCGCAACACTTTTAACTAAATAGAAATAGTTTTCATTACACGAAATGTAGAAAAGCACCGGGTTATAAAGTCCAGAATGTCTATTTACCAATGGGTTTCATTCATACTTATTCCAGTGATATAAAGACCTCATACGGCTGTGACTTTATTTTTTTTTTTAATAAGAAAAGCATCTAGTCAGAAATATTTGACCAGGTTCCATATGAACGGTAGAAAATCCTGAATGGCTTTCTCTCAGCACTCAGCCCTCTGGGGAGACCTCCAATGACATTGCCATCACAAAGAAGTGAACATGAAAAACTTCTGCGTTTCTACCTTGGCAGCATTCTGTAGCCTCTGAGCACGGCTCCACTGCACAGAAAGCTGCGCTTCCCCTGTCACGCCTTTGCAACCTGCAGCCAGAAGCAGCACTGCCCACGCAACCCTCGGTGTCCCCCAGCTAGCCAGGACTGCCAAAAAACACCGCTCCTACCTGGTAATAAGGGCTCTGCCAGGTATGGCATGCAAACAAACAAAAAGCAGAGCAAATACGAGATTTGGCCTAGACTGACAGCCAGCACATTCCCCACCGTGTACGACGCAGAGAAACAGCATAAAAAAACTTTCCAGGGTTGATAACTTCTTCCTAGTGGTGATCGTTGAGTGCCACAGCAGCGGAGAAACACCTGTAATGAGACCTGCCGTGTGCTTCATTAGTAACAAACGTAAGAATATATGTACAAAACTGAACTGAAATACTGTAATTACAAGAAATATAGTTACTGGTTAAAGCAGAAACAGCTGGGGAGATCATCCCTTTGAACAACTGAGCGCACGCAGGATGCTCTGCTAAACATTAAGCATTTTAAAGTAGTACTATCCAGTTCTAATAGTAAGATGACAAAAAACTTGGAGGACAAATGAAGACTTCATTAACTGTTATTACAGTTTTCTGCTTCTCTGCATATGAGCAGACATCTTCATTTTCACTCTCTCATCTTTTTGTGTTTTAAGTTTCAGTGTCAGCCAATTAAAAAAAAAAGATAAAAACTAGTAACTTCTAATCAATCTATCTTTTTTGAACATGGACATCTATTTGTTTGAAACTGATTTATTTGAGATCAGGTTCTGTGATGGAAAACACTAAAACTGCATCTGTAAGCGTCCTGTTTTCAATGCAGTTGTGTGACTGAGGCATGTCAGGATTCAAATGAATTAAATTATTTCAGTTTAACAAATCCCTGCCCTGAGAACCTACACATAAATATCGCGTGACCAGTTACCCACTGCATCTCTCAGTGACTTAGACAGAATTAACTCTCATGATTTCTCAATCATGCTGTTTAAAAAGATTTCTAGAAAGGGCTATTATGTGGTCTTGAGCCAGCATAATATACATGTACTTTGCACAGTGAAAAAGACTTTCCTGTCTTCATTCCCCAAGGCAAACTTATTTCCTCTTTCCTTCCTGCTTTTCAGAAGGGAACTGGTCTTTTTAAGACATGTAAAAAAAAAATGGACCTGGAAAAAGGGTATAAATACTTTTAGAGAGATATTGGCAAGTTCTTAACATGTACACTAATGACTTTTCATTATTGCTAGATCACTGGTGTCATCTTTTTGTTCTGTACATAGGTACAGGTATGAGCACAAGAAAAAGCTAATAAAACCCTGCCAACCCCTATCTTTTTGGTCTGGAATTTATCATGGACTCCAGGACTGGAGGCACAGGAGGGATATAAGCTGTGAAGGTAAACAAAGCTGTCTGAGTGATTTCTTTTTCACGCAGTAGCAACATTTAACCTGGCGTTTTAAAAGATGATTCTCACAAATACGGTTAAGTCATGTATTCAATTCTGCTCAACTACTGGTGTGAAATTTTAATCAAAAAACTAGAGAGCTCATTCAAAAAAGAAATTAGTGAAAAAACTTTGGTCGTCTCTCATCAGTGAAAACTGATTTAGTTATGCAAATTACTGCTATGAATATTAAACCACTGATGAAAGGTTTTTAATGAAGGGATCTTTTGTTTTGGAAATGCAAGGGTATATGCTTTAATTTCTTGCTAATTTACTGTTCTTTGATAATGTTCGCATTTTCCCCAAAGTGACTTCACTGATGGGTTTAATACTGTGAATAGAACTACAGGCCAACAATACTGGTTTTGACAAGCCTTCCCCTGTGTAACTATAGATCATGATTTGCAGCCCCTTATGCACAATTCTATTAGGGTGAATTTTGTCTACAGGGCTTTCCATGAAATGAATTCTCATTTTAATGTTAGCCTCCTGCAGTTTTTAATTTTTAATCTGTAATATGAAATTGCAAATTTTACAAACATCATTTGAAAAAGCCACTAGGACAGAACCGAATGCCAAAGTTTACATATTGCCTAATTAGACTGTTATGAGAAGCAGCTTATCAATGTCAAGCCAAAGATCATCAAAAAATCCAATTACTAATTTGAAAAACACATATATTTATAGGTTCATTTTGTTTAATTTGCATCCGATTAGCTTAATAATTGTTTAAAAATTGTATTAAGGTTAATAATTTTGGTTCAGTTAGCAACACACCTGGGCTGCCAAAGTGGTTTAGCAAATTAGTCGGCTACCCCACCTAAAATAAAACTCAATTGTAATATTTTCCATCATAAAGCACAGAGAACTCATTACTCAAATGACAAGGCAATTTTAAATATGAAAAGGTATTAAATCCACTTACTAGCTGTCTCTCTTTACAGCTGTATTACTGGTCAAATGCTAAGGAGGAAGGGGCACGGTCTGTGTGGGCTCTCCCAAACCTTTTGGGGGGATGCCCCTCATTTTACAATGCGGTATGTCATGTCTCTTACAGAGACAGCCAAGGTCTGCTCTGATAACCTAACAGCGCAGGAGGATTAAAAGTCGGCATTAAAAGGATAACAACAGTGTGCAAGGCAAAGGTTTTTTTTCTTTACAGTCAATTTAAGTGAGACTACAAAAACCTGCATTTATAATTATAGCAATGAATAGATCTGTGAAATAGGTTTTACAGGTGGACCTGATGATCTTAAAGGTCTTTTCCAACTTTAATGATTCTATGAAATAGGTGCCTCATCCAACATTACTTATCTATTTTAACCCATGCGAAATGTTCATCATTCTCCTGGTCCTCCCTGATGTTGTGCCGGTGAGGTCAGTGGTATCCTGAGAAAACACAGCAGCTTGCCAAGAGGGAACTGCTGAGTCTATGAACAATCCCGATCCCACGGACCATCACAGTACACCTACAGACAAAAACAAGCTGGGAAAGATGGAGTGGGACAGTGGTGTCCGTGTTCTGTTGGATGACGTGAACGGGCCTCTTCTCACCGCGGCAGATGAGCAGCCTTTGCCCTGAAACTCAAAAGTCAAACTCAGTCTGTGACTTCCTTTATTAAAATGGGAGCGTGGTTGAGAAGGGCCATCGTTTGCCTGGGGATGCTAGTCTTTCCCTTTAGTTAATGGAAAGAAGTAGGCTTCTCTAGAGGGTGAATGAGAGCAGAAACCCAAGCTTAAGTGCCCTGGAGGAACTGCCATGTCTCTGCTGACTGCACAGGGATCTAGGGAAGCAAGTCTCTGGATGATCAAATTAGTCTTTCTGCCTGCCTCATTCCCTAATTGGCATTGGGTATACCAACTAATGAACAATGCATAGTATAACAAAGGAAGCACACACTGGAAAAGGAGAAAAATTAGCTGGTGCTAATTGGTGGTCTTGACTTTGCTGATAGTAGTCACACACGTTATAAGAGGAGGGTTACCAAGTAATGCACATACTTTAAAAGACACCACAGCATACATACACACACACACACACACACACATATATATTATTATTTAATTCCATCTTGGTAAATCGAAAGACTTGAATGTCAACAGATAGAAGTTGATGGTTTTTCAGCTGGTCCAGCTACCGGATTAGGCAGATGGAAGTCTCGGTTTTAGTTGTAAACTTAGTCGCAGGCTTTGACTGAAAACATGCTCTCAGTGGGTTCAATTAAAATCACTTTGGCCCTTGTCTTATGCATGATTTCTGACAAAATGATCTGGCTGACCCTCCTAGAGGGTTTTCTCATTTTCCATTATTTAAAAATAGGTCATTCAGAGCTTTATGAACACGTGCAAAATATTAATTACAAAGTTCATGCAACACAGTTTTGGTTAGCTTGTGGTCAAAGAAAAGCAAGGATTTATGACAGCGTGCTTTGCTTCAGAGATATATATGGTAAATGCTCATAGGTGGTTAAGAAGAGCCCAGCCTTTAAATATAATTTACAGCTCTAATTAGTTGATTTTAGAAAATATGACCTTCTTAAGGGCAATGAAACCTGAGTCTTTTCCTGGTATTCATAAACATTTTAAAATACTTCTAGACTTGCAAAACTAAGTATATTTAAGATGTAGCTGCAACGCCCTCCAAAACTAGCAGAAGAGGAGATCATGAGCTCGTTTCTGTGCCATACAGTAGTTATTTAGGTTTCCTTATATGCTTCCGTACTTACAGAGCAGCCTGGAAAAGGCTCTTAATTGCACAACATCTCAATTTTCATTCCACCTATGTCTTTTCCTAGAAAATGTGATCCCCTCACTGAAGGAAATACTACTAAGAATATGAAATACAAGGCTAGATATTAAAATTAAATTGTTTTATTAGAAATACACTTATATTTAGAAATACTTTTCAGACAGCTGCAAATCTGTGCAGCCCTTTTATCTCCTACCAACAATGGCAAAACCCAGTTTATTACTGGAAATCATGTACAAATTTTTTGTTTAATGAAGAAATTTCTTTATTGCACCTTTATTAAGAAGTTTCTCTTGCAGTGCCAAAAAAAAAAAAAAAAAGCGTGTGTACACTAAAATAACAATCCAACAAAATACCGTGTCTGTTCAAGCATTCAAACTTGATTCCACTTCTTTTTTGAACTATCGCAGTTCAGTGAGCCCAGACACCTCCTAATGCTTAGACATTTGTGTTGAAGGATTTGTATCTGCAGCATGTTTTAAACTGCTGTTCTGATGTCAAAATAGGGGTTTTTATTTCTAAATGAACACTTATGAGACTTCTTTCACACAGGTTTTGCTTTAAATATCCATACATCTTAAGGAGGTAAAACAAGCCATGAGGTATATTTTTTTGCCAAGATTTTAATTTTGATTACTTGATCTTAGCATCATACTATAAGTTTTAAAATGTAGCAATTTTATTCATGTGATTCTAAGAGAAGCATTAAAAGTAGTGTTAAAAATGCTGGTTTGTTGCCAGTGCTTCTTTCTTAATATATAAAGACACGGGAATATTTGTCTCAAAGTACTTAAGTTTCTTCTGGCTTTGGCTAAAATATTTCCATATAATCTAGAGTGATCTGGACAATGTGATCCTGCATTATGATGCTCAAAATCAGATGTCACTGGATACTGAAGTACGTTTTTTCCCTCCCTGTGTTTATTTGGGACGCTTACACTTAATTCTAACCTCTGACTATAGTTCTCCGAGTTCATAAGGCATCTAGCAGGAAATATAATTTTCAATTTACTTTCTATGCTCCTAAATAGTACAATTTATTTTTTTCTAAGTGTAAAATATGCGGGGTGTGACTCTTGAAACAATACAGGCCTGCCTTTAAGTATCACATAACATAGACCAGTTTTGACATGAGGATCTGCCCACCTTTTCCCAAGTGGCCAGTAGAGAGGACACCACGTACAAGAGTGACAACCAGCCCAGCCCAGCAAATGCACGGCTTTCCACAGCTCCCTCACAGTTTTTACTGGGTTCTTTCCCCAGTTGGTAAAACGCGTGATGGTGCAAACGGTGTTCCAGCTTCTAATGAGGTTGCCCTAACCTGTATGCTTACGCATGAAAAACACGTAAAGAATTGTGGTTTGTAATAACTTATGGTTGCATTTGCAACAGGTTGAAAATTCTGCTATTAAAACTAGTTATATAATGAAACGGTTTGTATCCACATCTTGTTAAAACTGATAGCTTGTGGTGAAAGATTGCAGAGGGTTTTATTCATTACCACTTCTGCCTTCTACACTGTAGAAGCTATGGCTACCAAACATTAGTTTTGGACTACAAGGCTGAACTTTAACTATGCACTACCCTGCATTCTAATGGAACATAACAAGTCCTTCTTGAAAAAAAAACCACCTGTACTACATTAATACGGAGAACTTGCTTAAACTCATTTGAAAAAAGGTAAATTTATAATACTAAAGATCAGATCACTACTTTTTCTTGGGTTTTCCAGTACACTGATGTTTTCCTATTTTTGGTATTAACACCTACTGCTGTTTATCATACAGACAACTTAGCGAGGAAAAGTAATGCTGATGGTGCTAGTCACAGATAGACAGGTACTAATACACCTGCTAGGCATAGGTACTCGTGTGAACCATAAAACAGTACTAGTAACATCTGTCTTGAGTAACATAAAAAGCTAGCAGATGACCCAATACACCTGACAGTAAAAATTCTAGTTGGATTTTCGTTACCTTTTTTAGTACTATCAAAGGAAAGGTTACTTCATGAGATGTTCCTCAAGTTTCTTGCCCCCACAAACGTAAGCCTTTGAAGTGCATGTATCTCTAGTTACAAGCCTGAGAATATTCACTAATTATGACTTTTGGAGTTGCATGTAACCTCACATGCAATTTTTAAAAGGGTGCAAGTCCCACCTGTCTCCGTTTTTTTTTTTTTTTGCAACCTCCTCTGAGTACCAGCCATAAATTATATTTTAAAGAAACAGGAAAGGAAGATGAAGTGGGAATCTATGGAGACAACATCCTCAAAGATCATCAATTACCTGATATCTTTTAATCTTTGAGAATTGCCTCCATCAGATCTCAGCCTCTGGGAAATTATCAAACCTGATAATGTTTACAACTCGGCTTCAAGGTTAACAACTACAATCATACTGTTCTCTCAAAATAGCATTGCACCTTAGTGTCAAGTCAGGAGAGGAATGCCATGGAAAGCTACAAATTAAAAGGTGGAAAATTCAAACCAATACAAGTTTTCTTTCCACACCTCATGTAATTAAACAGCTGATCTTGCTGTCAAAAAACTCTTTCAAGCCAAGAACTTACAGTACTCTGAAAGGATATTGGATATGAAAGAGAGTGTCAAGAACAGACAGAATTGTGGCATTGATAACTTTGCAGGTTTGAAATATTAAAATCCAGTTTCGTTGACAGGAATTTTTTTGAGGTTTTTAAACCCTCCAAGACAACCAAGTTGCTTTTTCAACCTTGTTTATATAATGGAAGTAGAAAGCCCATATATTTTTAACAAGCGTGAAGATTAGAGTATATACAGGATTCCACAGTGAATTGACGTAGACCAGTGACAATCAATAGTACAGATGCTAAAATGCCATCAAAAGGATGTTCATACTAACACTCCTAGCGAAATAATGTCTCCTGCTTAAATAATAAATACCCTGGAGGTATTTCCAAGATGTGTAGGTGTGGCACTTAGGGACATGATTTAGTGGTGGACTTAGCAGTGTTAAGTTTATGGTTGGACTCCGTGATCTTAAAGGTCTTTTCCAACCTAAATAATTCTATGTTTCTGAATACCATCAAAGGTCACCTTTCTTTATTGAAAACAAGGTTTAAAATATATATTTCTGCTGGTTCAAGATCACTTAACCAACTGGAATACTGAGTTGACTAAAAGCCCCGCCTTATAAGGTTTTGTGACCAGATTTCATAAGGTGTGACCACGCTCCTAAACACAAAAGACAAGAAATATTCTGTCTTTATATTCACTATCTTACTATATCCATGTAACATTTTATTTAAAATTAATACAAAATAACAGCTTTTAAATATTGTCCCATTCCTGAAAAAAAATGTTGATCTAATATTAATATAATTGCTGGTATTTCTGGTATATTATTGTATCTTTTAGACATAAAAAAACCATTTGGTTTAGTCTTTCATAAAGTAATATTCAAATATATTAAACTAGAGAAAAAAAAAGGAAAAAAAAAAAAAGAAAAAAAAAGAAATCCTGTGTACTGTTTGGCACCACTTAGTTTCTTACGCTGTTCTTGTTTTCCCCTCTCTTTGGTCTAAAGAAAACACACTGATGATGAAAAGGCTAGCAGTTATGGTTTTGGGGTTCTTTGTTACCTGACCATGGATGTTCACCATGATTATTTACTATCTATTCTCTAGTCTTTTCTGATGTATAATAATCTTTTAAATAGACTTGTAGATACAAAAATCTAGATATAAATACATAGAAACATGTAAATGCAAACATAGCCGTGGCTAACTAAACACATTTTTATGCATCCCTGAAACCCAAAGTCATTATAAAAAAAATATGAAAACTAATATTTTTTTACCATTCTCAAGCACAAGCTTTCTAGGACCAAGGCATTAAAAGCAGGGAGGCATACACAGAACATGAATTATATTCTTTCAAAATACACAATCAGAACATCCTAGTTAGGTGGATAAGCAATCCACATTCCACTATCCAGGACAGCAACACTTTACTGCAGACAAATACATTACGGCAACACCTGAGACTTTGTTCCCTCCTGATCTTAAGAACCGCAAAAAATCTTCTGATACTAGAGGTCAGCTGTTTATCCATGTTTAATTTTCAAATTATGCCCCTTAATAATTATACAAATGTTTCTTTAAATGAAATACAAACTGTGTTCTTCCAACAGTACACTAAAAATTTAGTTGCATCTTTGCTGTAATCCCTTATAGCTCATATTTTGGGATAGAAAATGACACTATAAACTCACATCCCAAAGGTAAATAAATTGAAGTAGTTGATAGAGTCATAAATATCTCCCCCCCAAATATTTTATAATTTATATCAAGTATGAACATTACAACGTCTCTGAACTTTTTAAAAATAGTTTAACTTTTACTTTATTTCAATTTTGTGTCCCAAACTTCTGCACAGGGACCCTTGTTTTTCCCTGGAATATTTACTTCTCATAAGACTTAGAATCACAGCCCACTTTTTAGAAGACATTTTGGCATAGTAAAGCAATCACAATTTGCATTCTTTAAGGACTCCACCACGTATTTGGGTTCATTTTCTGATTCCCAGTTTCATAGAAAAGAAAAAGTCACAAGTGCTTTACCTGATTTCTGTGTCTGCCCAGCTGATTTAATGGTGTCTCAGGATGATCAAAAGCAGATCTTTCAGAAAATGCAAAAGCCCTACCATAAACAAATTTAAAAGAGTGAAACAGTAATTTTAGGAATACTTTTGTCAGCTGTTTTGCAGCTCTACAGGTGTTTTTTTTTTTTAAACAATGCATTCAGTTTCCTGAATAAGCAAGAATATCTGGCTGCTAGTAGCATTTATAACCTACAGAGTATATATTTTGGAAATATCAAAGGTTTCCTGAAAGGAAGTGAGTATAGGTGTAAATTCAAGAGACAACAAATGACATATGGCATGGGACAATAACCACACAATCATATTTGACTGTAAAGTGTTTGAGGAAAAACTAACTTAAGACACATATCTGTACTCAAGAACAAATTGCAAGATAATTTTTGTGTGCTTTCTTACAGAAAATAATTCTAACTTTTGTATTGTCCCTTGTTATGAACTGAGGCTTATGAGATTTCTGTCCACCTGAATTACTACGATGCTACAGCTAATATTTGTCATTACAAGGTGGTTCTCCAAAACTAACACTTTCTTTTTTTTTTTTAATTTTTTTTTCACTAGCTCTCAAACCGTCCTGCAAACATTTGTAAAGTAATGCTGTGTTATCTCTTAGTATCCTTGCATGTTGTACTGGAGTGCTAGCAGCCAGGAGATGAGTATAGTAGTCTTGGTCCACGGATTACCATTCAGTTAGGAACAGAATACCAGTTCTTCTTTACTGATGCTTAACCCCCAATAAATATTACAGTAAAAGTAGTAAATGAGTTCACTGTCACACAGATTTTAAATGTTTATCAGGTATTAATTACACAGTGGGTTTAGAAACAGATAAACTGAAGTAACAGAAAACAATAGTTACTATTACTTGCACTGTAACTCAGCTCTGAAATGTGAACTTAAATTCAGCTGCATTTCATTCAGCTAGAAACCAGCTAAAATATTTAACTAGCTCATACCTTAGAATCTAATCCACAGATAAAATCTATGTAAATTTGTATTTAATTTTGAGTATTGCTTTCATTGAAGGAGATCTTGACATGGGAATGTAAAACCTTATTTAACTATTTTCTCCCTAAGGTCACATACACATCAACTCCAAGCAATTCTCCAAGGATTTAGAAGATTCATAAACTCAACCCACAATGTAGGTAGCAGGTTCTGACACAAACCTCTGGGAGAAGCGCAATGCCTCTATCTGACTTGAGAAATTCTGCTGGTCGCTGCATGCTTCCAGGCAGAATTTGGTCAGAAAGCAACCTTTCCTCCTGCTAATAACTGACCTATTACTTAACTAAATATAAATAATTAAAGTACTATGAAGAAAATGTTATCTATATATCAGCAAGTAAGAAACTGAACTTCTTTCTACACTGAAAATAATATTTATATTAAATACATAACTTTGATAATCGTACCTTGCATATGCATAGAAAATAGAAAGGCTTTAAGGGAGCTGAGGCTGACAGTAGGCTTGGGATGGATGGATGGATCATACTGCAGCAGTCACACATCCTCCATTCAAAAAGGCCGTTCGAACCATCTGTAGAACCAATGAAGTGCACTGCACATAAGGATGAAATCCAACATATTTAAATACCAGTCACGCCACAATAGCTCACTATTTCCATTAAAAAGAACATTAATAAGATAGATACCGAGTATGTAGGAAAGTGACAATGGTTGCTTTGATCATTTAGAATTCTGGCAGCGGACACTGAAGAATGATGGGAGGTAATCACCAATCTTAAACTCCCTTTTTCTTAATCACTCAACTTCAAAAATACACATCTTTGCAGTGAAGTAGCTTCAACTTACACTGACAGCAGTCTTCAGAGAAACAAAAGAAATGGCCAGAAATGGCCAGAAAAGTGACTGCCTTTGAAAGCTTGTTGCTAAGTGCATACATTCACTGCTTCCTGACTTTATTTCATGTCCCATTCTTTTCTTTATTTCATTATAAGAAAATCAAAAAGATCGATGATGCAGAAAAATTAGCAATGAACTACTTCTACCATGTTTCTTTTTTTTAACTACCAACAATGAAGTGTCACTATAGAATACAGAGAGATAAGGTAATTTGAAGATTTTCTAGAGGAAAGAGAACACTTGGTTCTTCAGCTAACCCCTCAGTTAAAAGCTTTGCCTCAGTTCTTCCTGGGAAGTTCGTCACCAAAACTTTGGAGCTGTGTTTGAGGTAGACTTGCAATTTCAAATTATTCAAGTGGAAATGTAGTTGCCAATATAATACAATTTCATAGAACTTGAATCAACATGAATTTCTACAAAAAAGCACTACATAAATCTGCTTTGGAAATGTTCTGAATAGCAAGCAAAGCAGTAGTCTGTACGTGTATATGCTCTCACAATCACACATAGATTTGTGCAATAGAACACATCAGCCAGTTATTTTATTCTCTGATTAGTTTTCCTGGTTTGCTGAGAACATTTCCACAACTGATGTAACAACATCACTTACTAAGAGGCTTATACAGATTAGTATTTTTTTCTTTAGGGATTTCCCATCCTATCTTATTCATGTCTTCATGAAACAGATCTGGAGCTCCACAGATCTTCATAGGATACATGTGTTCCTAGCACTACAAACAAATGAGAAGTTAGTCTTACACCATGATCTCCTCTTTTCTGAAAAGTAGTGGGGGTTCACTCCTTAAGGAGAAACTGTGCCGTCCACCTTAGATAAGATTGTGATTAGTATTCTTTATTAGTCTTTAGACCAAATCCCTGTAACAGCGAGGTAGCCTGCGAAAGTAGGAATAAGAAAATAAAACAATTCCTGAAAGGCAGTTTTGGCTACAAGGGGAGAAACATCAGCCATTGAGGAGAATTCAGTTTGATCTGGCTCCTTTTAGATTTCAGACTAGGACCAAACACAAAAAACCCCATATCAAACAGTTACTGAAGGAAAGAAAATAAAAAATACCCAACCAAAAAAACCCCTCATTAGTATCAGAAAAATATACCTTACTGTGTACCTGTATTTTCCAACCATGCTATGTAGTTTGTGTATGCGCTTAAGCGGAGGAGATCTTTTTCATTTTAGGTGAGATGGTAGGACTTTGCTTTCCTCTGAGATTCTACAGCTAAAATTTTAGGGATGCCATGACTGGGGAACAGAGTTTAAAAAAAACCCAAACAAACAGAAACTAAAACATATTCAATTTCTTCCATTGTTTATATTGTTGAGGTAATTATTATTTTTTTTTACTTTCCCCTGTATTAAATAAATGTATAGATACGATTTACTCCAAATCACTTCTCTGTCCCTTCTGAGAATGAAGTGTATAGACTGCTGATCTTCAAATCCTATTCAAAAACCAAAATATTTTTCAGTTTACTAGTCAAATCAGACCCACAAAACACTTGTTTAAAATCTTTAAAGCTTTTACTGTAACATGTAGAATCACTCGTTTTGTGACATGAGACAGTAACAGACATTGTCTTAAATCTGTTCTGAAACAGAGAAGCCTCAAAAGAGTATGGCTCTTTCTATTACCGTTAATTAGGACTAGGTTAGTTATTAGAGTAGCAGGAGAAAACCAGCTATCACCTTCGGAGGGAATTTCTTGGACTGTCTAAATAGGCCATTAGGACCCATTTTGTTAAGAGAGACATTGCCTTCTCTACTGTCTTAGCAGACACAGCCAGCTGTTAAATTATAGACTATTTTTTAGTGATTACTTATGTATTTAATGTCCATTTACTTAGACTGGGTATCACTGCTCAACAGAAAACAAACATAGAGCAGTTACTTTCTTGCAGATTGGAGTTCAAACTAATAAACCCAATTAGCTGCACACATAGCATGCTTGAACACCACATCACTGCGCTGATAAGCACGTGCACAGTGACAGGCTGGATTCTAGCACAGTTTGTTAGCCCTAAACTCATCAGCAGACATGTGCTGACTGCAACTGAATTGATCAGATAAGTATCGTTGGACTTAAAACTGCTGATTGGAAGCCTGCAGACTGGAGAAGGAATGCAACACCTGAGCAACACCTACAATGCACCAGATGTGGTCGTCCGAATGGATCTGCAAAAGCCAGCTATGACTAAGCAGGCCTCAATGTACAAACTATTCCATTACCTAAAATATCCCCAACTTCTATTACCCCAGTAATGGGGAGCTGATTACAAGTTGCCTCTGAAGGGAAACATTGCATCTAGTAGCTGTAGCTAATCAAGAGCATTATAGCCATTCCTCATCAACCTCTCTGAAAAGTTGAGTACCAATGCAGGCTTAAATCAAAATGCAGTTGAGTCTGAACATGTTCTGACATTGCTGTAAAGTATCTACTGCAACAACAAGTTTCTGGCCTTTATCTCCCTGCGCATTGGATGTATCTCCATATGCAGGTATGATTTATTTCTGCATAACCTATCAGGCTACTCTATGAATACACTGGTCTGCTCATCTCACCGACATCTATCCGCTATGCAAAATTCTTCACAAAAAGGCCAACACGCCCTTATATCTTACTTGCAGCCGAGTTCAAGAACAGGCAAAAGTAAATTGCAAAGCACTCAGGTACTCTGTGCTTTAACCCACTGTACTAGAGCTGCTCAGGCATCACTCTCTAAGCACAGCTAGTTTTTACACTGAATGTGCAATAGCTACCTTGATATTCAGAGTTAACGTGAAACAAAAAATGATGCAACTACTTCTTGACCATAGTAGAAACTTCCCCAGTACTCTTCCTCCACCAGCATACTTCTATGTACCTGCACAAGGCTTAGTTCTCCTGTGGTAGGGAGGAAACTCTGCCGCTGAATGCTTACTATCTAAATTAGAGATGGTGGTGTGACCCATTAAATTTAGGAAACAGTTGTATGTTATGCAACTAAAAATGGGGTGTTTTCTCACAGAGCAATAGCTTTCAGCGCTGTTTTCTGTTGTTCTGGAAAAACAGCCCTGGCCTCTACCTTAAGACTTTATCATTAGGCCAGAAATTAATGCCTTGAGTAACTACAGAATGATATTAAAAGACTGACAAGATAAGGGAGGTACGGCACTTAGACACTTGCTTCTCTTACATAACCGTGGGAACAGAAAAGAAAATTTACAGATGTGGGCTCAAAAACCAGCAAGCCTGTAGAGCTCACCTGGAAGAAGGGTATTTACATCAAAAGCCTGAAGAAGTTAAAGCATTACTGTTTCCTCTTTATATCCACATTTCATAGCGAAGGCTACCAAGCCAAAATAAGGAAAGCTTGCTGTATATATGCAACCAGGGTATGCAGCAGGAAAACCTCCTTATGGCTCGGTGATACGTAAATGTGAAAGCTGAGCAGCAGTTGAGCAGAAACACCAAGTTCTGAGAAGAAACCTTTGTTCAGATGCATCAGTGAACAGGATACAACAAATGCATAAATGATTTATTGAGGAGATGAATGCCAATGAAAATGAGAATACTCCAGATAGAAATATCCTCTTGAACAGATGGACAGATTAATACAATGGCAAATACATAAGCATCACACAGAATCCATTTACCTTCAGCATTTCAATTTCTCTGCATGTTGCCATTTATTACTGCACATCACTAATTCTTCCCTTTGTTCTCTGCTGAGATGTAGCCATCTTCTGCAAAAATTTCAGCTAGTAGACAACAGTGACCCTCTTTTCGATTAGAATCTCAGATGCTAGGAAAAACTGGGTAAGAAAGGATAGGAACATCAATGCTAACAATAAAAATCTTCCTTTTAGCACAGCTTTCAAGCAATGGCACAGCTCAGAGATTTAAACCTACCGCAGTGTCTGCAACACTTATGCGTTGCAGGCTTTTTTTAATATCCTAATGTGCACCACGGTGGTGGCAAAGCGATCCCCTGTACAGTAACTTCAAGGAGTTACAAATGCAGAGTTACTTTGTCCTGTTTCCCTTCTGTCAGTCAATGGTTAGTCTGGGCTTCTCTGAAAACAACAGGGGATACTTCTAGCAAGCAGCCAGTAGAGGCCGATAAAGAAATAGCTTCCTGAAGGGGAGCGTTTTGGAGTGTTTAGTGGTTAGACAGACTTAGAGCCATGAACCAAGCATGAGGAGAAAAAGACCCCGCTTTTGTAGGGCAAGAGGAAACTGGAGAAGTTGCTTAGCATGCTGAGACTTATGAGTAGAGATCCAATAAAACAGGTATGGTTCTGAAAAACTCTTAACACTAGACCTACTACTTCAGTTGTTGCTGTGATAAAACGTGTGAGGCTTAATGACTGGAAAGTTGGGACGATCGCAAATCCTGTGCCATAGACCAATTAAACATTTTGGGTATACATGTTCCTTGCATCTGGAAGGCTGAAATAAAACCAAGACTCCTCAATCCTAAAGCAATAACCATCACCAAGTGCTGCCTCTAATCACAAAAACGGCTTGTGGAGTTGCTACTATTTCAAGAGGAACAGACCATCCTGGTGCTGCTCAGTGGAAAGCATGTAACTATGATAGAGCAAACAATGCAGGAAGCAATAGACCTAATTTGAAAATGACTGGATCTACAGTATCTTACACTTAAAACCTACACACTATAATTGAAGTATAGAAAAAAAATAAGTGCATAACAGGATTAAATGTCCAAAGCATTAAAAAAAATATGGATATGGACATGGCACATTCCACATATTAAAAAACCCAACCCCACCTAAATTAAAAAATAAATCTTAATATCGTATTAGATCTGAGCACTAAACATCTGGACAGCATCCAATGAATTCCTTACTTAATCAGTTTTGAATTCTGAAGAAAAAGAACAGACTTTAGAAGCATGAACTCACCTGAAGAAAGGGCCTTTCACGGTCATTCCCTAAAATTGCTGACAAGAACATCTGAACATAGCATTCAACTGCCCTTCTGTAGAAACATGTAGCCCCCTCAGACTACATAACAATGTAGACTTTTAAACCTGGCCTTAAGAGTGCACAGAAGTTAGATGCCAGAGATTAATCTTCTCCCTTTCTGCATTCAATACAGTAACAGGAAGCCACCAGTCTTACAGACAGATGCACACTGCTATTATCCATGCACTGATCTCAAAACAGTCTCCAAACCACACTAGCTACTCCACGTTAATTGCAACTCTGTGAAAGGGGCAACATCACAACTTCACTCACTACTCCTGTCTCTCTTATTGACACTTACACACGAAGTGCTGCACAGTCCGGCCATATTTATAAGGGAAGCGCCTGTGCTGCGCAAGAGCCATGAAACACTTTCAAAAGTGTGCCACATGGCTAGAAAGAATGAATCTCTGAAATATACTGTAGTAATTACACATTCTTAACTGTTCTTAAGAACACGAAACACACAAGTCCCAGACAGTTTACAAATTTAATGACTTACAAATCTGCACTTTTCAGTACAATGAACTTATTTTTTTAAAAAAATAATAATCTAAATGTCAATATAATAGTTCTGCTAATATATCTATACTTCAAGATAATATTTACAGAACTGTAATGAAAAATAAGGCTTAAGCACCAGAAAATTTAAGCAGAAAATAGCTTGACTAAACTGACAGTAAATTAATATGGCTTCCTGACTGCTGTACTGATTAAAAGAGAAAGGGGGATAAACAGATTTGTTTGCAGTTTTGCACAAGCACCCCACAGTTTAGGAACTGCTACACATAAGACAGATCTATTAAAACAGATACCTATGCTGTATCTGTAAACATGTTACGAAATATACTTTGATAATACTATAATTCTTTATTTTACAAAATCTGAGCTTAAAATCTGAATGCAAATCAGTTCACATCAAAAAACCCTGGAATTTCAATTACTGAATTGATTTAAAAATTTAAAAACAGTCTGTGACTGTTAAGACTATTTTCTTGTTCTTGCACTTGATCTTGTCTTCCTGTCCGTGCCTCCAGCAGCCTGAGTCACCTTTACATCTTCTTTAGTTTTGTTCCTTTTTCCTGTTTGTAGCGATCTATCTTCATCATTCTCTATTTGTACACACAAAAAAATTAACGGTAAATTTGTGTCACAAATCAAACATTTTAAACTAAATTCAATCTTCAGTTAAATTTTTAAAGGAAATGTCCTTAACAGCTACATTCCAAAACTTATTTCTATGAATTCAACAAACAAGATACAAACCCCATACTTCTGCACATCCAATATCCTTTAAGATAGATCCCTAAGGACTTATAGCTATTTCTGAAAGTAGGTTAACATTAATGAGAGCAGAAAAACCAATTAGCTACCATTTTAGCTAAAATTCCTTCTACTGATATGTAAAACTAAAACATATGCAACACCAAAGAAAAATCCTGCAAAAATTAATATATAGTAACTGTTTTATGGTCCAGATAAAGCTGGAAAGTCAGGCTTTTAACTGTAAAGAAATGACTAGACACCTATGTAAGCATCTAGATAGCACAGAAAAGTTAAGCTGCTCCAAGAGGTAAGCATCAACCCAACCATCAGACATATAAACAGACTCTAAGATCCAGGGAAAGACAACCTGCCTGGAAAAGAAACTATCCAGGCAGGTAGTAAAGCATCAGAAGAGATCAATCATTTGCAAGTAAATATAACTGTATCAGGAAGCAGGAACTAGCAAGTGTGCAAAGGGAAACAAGACAACTTAATAAACCAAGATAGATATATGGCAAAGAGACATGCATCTTGTATGAGGATAAGCACAAGCTATAGAAAAGAGAAAGAGCCAAAGAGAAATTAAACAAAAGGCATGTGTCAAATCATAATAAGGTTTTTAACACAATCTGGCAGGAAATCCCTCAATATGTAGCTCTAAAGAATCATTGTTATTTCCATTCGCATACATTTATTTGATAATACTTTCTAAGTGCATAATGGTAGTTTTTAAGTTACATCATATCAAGCTGAAAATTCCAGGGAATATTCTAGATGTCTGCAGCAAGAGTTCTATTGGCTTGGGGAAAGGAAAATAAAGGAAGAAGTGGGGGACGCATGCAACTTTTGCTGTCTTTTTTAGCTCAAATACAGCTTCAGGGTCTTCTAACATCAACTTCAAAAAACAGCTGATAACTAGGTAAAGGTTCTCCAAAACCTGGAGATCTGGAAAACAGGACCTTGGACTGTATTTAGGAGAATACAAGATGAACAACGGGTGCTATAAACACGTGATTATCATGTTCTGTCATTAACACCTTCTGCATGTAAGCTAGCTGCTGTATTTACTCTGAACTACGATTTATTGGTATTGATTGAGGAAAAAAATTGTATTATAGAAGATTATGAAGACATTTGAATACCCCAGAGGACAAGTATGTGTCATATCCCATAAAACCAGTCCCTTCTACTTAGGGAAAAAAATACCTTGTTTATATAAGACAACATAAACCTTATTTACTTAAAAGTATTCTTGCCACACTGAAGACCTACTCCATCTACATTAAAAGCATGGCAGCCCACAGTAATATTAGAATTTTGTACACATTATTGTTGTATTTATACATAACTTAGCTATACTTAGAAAATAAAAAGCAAATTCTTGCCTCACCTGATTTTAGTTTTTTGGATGCTAAGTCATCTTCTGGCAACTGACACTTTCTTCTGCGAGAGGTGGAAGTTGCCTGTTGTATAGGGTTAACCTCTTTTCCTTTTCCAGACTGATTATTTTTTTCAGAACCAGTGGATGTCAAACACACATTTTGAGTTTCCAAAGTGTTACTGTTTTCTGGCAAGTCACCCTCTTTACAGACAGAAGTAGAAGTAGCTGCCTCTGATTTGAATTCTACCTTTTCCCTTCTATTCCTCAATTGCCTTGTTTTTCCCTGGGATGAATTATTTTCTAGAGATGTATTTTCATCTTCAAGAATTTTCCTTTGACCTCTACCTTCCAGCAAGCCAGGTTTTTCCCTGAGAAAAGCAGAACTAGTTTCTTCAGATTTGGAAGAAATTGTTTTCTTTCTGTCTGCTCTTGATGGATTTTCTCTTGCACATGGAGCTCCTTCCAAAAGTACATTCTCTTGTTCTTCAGGAGTTTCATTCTTACCACCTTCTGGCAAACCTCGAAGTGAGATGGAACTAACAGCCAGCGAAGTAGTTGCTTGCCTTGAGTTCCTTTTTGACAGATCATTTTTTTCTTGGGAAGCAGAACTTCCCAAAATCAGATTTTTTGCTTTCCTGTAATTATTATTTCTACCACTTTCTTTTGATAAGTCCTGTTTCCCCTGAATAGTACAATTTGAGGCTTCTAACAAGAGAGCAATTTCATTCCTTCTGCCTGTTCTCAGTTGATTTTCTTTTACAGATGAACTTAAATTTTCTAATGGAACACCTTCTTTAGCAACTTCTACTCTACCATTATCTGTTGGCAAACCGTGTTTTCCTCGAAGAGAAATGTAATTAGTTGTATGTGATGTCAGAGCAGTTTCTTTCCTTCTGCCCCTTCCTAATGGCTTCTCTTTTGCACAGGACACTCTTTCCAAAGACATATTTTGTGCTTCATTAGCACCCTCCTCTTTACTCTCACTTTCTGACAAGCCACGTTTTCTCCGGAGAGATGAAAGTTTTTCCTCTGTTGCTGGATCAATTGTTTTCCTTTTGCCCCTTGCTGATGCATTTGCTTTTGTCTGTGAAGTTTTATTTCCCAAAGCTGGATTTTGATCTTCTCTCACAGTCATCTTTTTATCATCACCTTCTAGCAACCCATGTCTTTTTCTGATAGAAAGAGATCTAGATGTCTGTGATGCTGCAGCAACCTCTCGTCTTTTCCCTCGTCTCAGTGGATTATCTTCCATTGAAGAGGGAGTAGCTTCCAAAGCTGAATCTTGCTCCTTTACAAAAGCCTCAACTTTACTATGATCTGCAATTATTAATGTTTGTTTTTCCACAAACCTAGAACAAGTTATTTGTGGAACGGAATCAACTTGCTTTCTTCTGCTCTTCCTTACTTGTGAAGAAGGATTTTCTGAAGTCTCATGTTGACCACCTTCGTAAGTCATTCCTTTGTCATTCCCAGGCAAACTCCTTTTTCCTCCAACTGCTCTGGAACTGACTTCAAGTTCAAAATTTACTTTTCTACTTCTACCTCTTCTACATGCCATTCCATTTTTTTGTGCTTGATTCTCTTGCAGGATTTCAGTTTGCTTTGCTTCAAGTATTCTGTGTTCATTTCTTGTCCGCTTTTCAGGGCTAAGAGCAAGACTGTCACTGTTTGCAGCAGGTACTGATGTGGCAGCTGGGTTGTTCTGATCCTTCATGACTTGGTATGTATTCTTGCCACAAACAAAGCCCAAAGAATCTTTGAGAGATTTGTCCATTTCCATTTCTGACTTCAAGTTGGGAGTCATTATTTCTAGGTTGTTTACATCTTTGGCAAATTCATCAGCCTTTTTCTCCAAAGAGTCTTTTTTGCCTCTCCTGTTTCTAGTTCTATTTGTTCCCTGTACTGCACTTCTGTTTGCTTCCAAGTTGAGAGCAGTAACTGGCATTTTGTTTATCTCTCCAGGTGACTCTGCCTTTAATCTTTGAGATGCCTCTGTTGTGCTTTCCTGAGCATTATCTGTTTCATCTCCCTGAGATACTTTAATCTTATTTTTGACATGCGATTGTGTCTCAGTATCAGTTTCAATTTCCTCGTTTTTCTGAATATTTTGTATATTTTCAAGTGCCGTCCCACAAACATCTGCTTTTACTTCAACTGAGTGTTTTCTAGCACTGCGTAAAGACTTCACCCTTTTCCCTGTTATCTTTATTTCATGTTTACTTCCATTTTCAGATTCTTCTGCTGTAGCAGTCTCAGTATCTTTGTCAAAAGCCTGTTCATCTGTTTTTATCATCTTCGCTGATAGATCACTACGAAGCTTCCTTGCTGTCTCATGAAGGTCCTCCGAAAAAGCTTGTTTAACTTCAGTATTTTTAGCTCTTCCTCTTTTAGGTAGAGCCACTGGTTCTGTGTTTTCTTTTTCTTTTACTCTTTTAGACCTCTTCCCAGGCAACAGAAACATTTCTTCGCTGTCTTCTACACCACCTTCACTAGATTTGTTTTCACCTTTTATTAAACCTGTTTGCAGTTGACAACTTTCATTTTGAATGTTCCTAGATACATTTGCTGTCTTTATGGCTGGATCATCTTCAGTTGATAATGTGTCATTGATACTACACTCCTGCAATGCCTGTTTCATATTATCAGGTTCTTTTTGTAGCACTGAAGAATCTTTGCTACAAGATTCAAGATTCTCACTTGGATGTCTTATCTCCTTCGGGTTTTCCCTTTTACCTCTTCCTGGTCCTTGAGTAGCTCCATGTGATTCCACAAATTGAACAACCACAACTTTTTCCTGAAGAGGGTGCTTTGAAACAATTTCTTCTTGTATGAGACTGTTTGTTCTTGTTCTTCTTCCTTCATTTTTTGCTCCTGAAGTCGAATTACTGATCTCTCCCATCTCTTCTTGGGTATTCTTTTTCCCCAAACTTTGCAGTTCTTTTAAATTCAAATCCTTTTCACACTGCTTTGCTGAAGCAGGATGTGTTGTCTTCCTTGATCTGCCCCTTGTTAGTATCTGGGTGGTCTGGTCTTCACGAGTTGATTCCTTCTGTCGAGAATCTTTACCTTGTGGAATATTTCCTTCATTGTCTAAAACATCTGGGTTTTTTTTTCCCCCCGTTCAAAGTTTTTACATGGAAAAGAGCACAAACAGAAGTTAAATATTACTATGTCTGATCAAAGTAATATCTGTGAGTTTTGATTTTCCTAACAATCATCTTTGTCAAATAAATCACACTTAATATTCTTAATTTAAAAATAAATAAATTAAGACTTTAACCAAGTCCTAGATTAAGGGCCAGGTTTCTGACCAAAGATGTTTGGTTTATTTGGTAGGCAGGTTTAAGCTATGTTCTTGAAAGACTTTGCAAAGCAAGATAGTTTTAAGCTGAGATGTTAACATCAGCATGGTGTTTTTTTTTTTTACACTGGTATGTTTGGAGATGCCCATATTACTGCACCAACAAACTACTATACTGTTACTTCTATACACCAATAGAATCCCAGCAGCTGGTGTTCATTAGAGATGACTGCACAAATTCCATGGGCTATGCATGCTTCACACTGTATTTTTCAGAATTTTTAGAACATGTGAAAACTTCATAATGCCATATTTTACCTTATATATTTGTAGTTCCTCTAGTTAAGAGTATTTATACTTACCGTATTTATGACTGGAATTAGTACAAAGAGGTGCAGTATCTTCTTGCCTAGAATCCGTAACACTTACTGACTTGGTCTAAGGGAATAAACAATAATCAATAAATACATGTCTGACAGGACAGGACAAGAAATAATGGAACCAACCAATTCAAAAATACATAGTAATATTTGAAAAAAAAATTGTCAAATACTGTTCTCTAAAAATGAAATTAACTTAGTTTTATAACTACACCCATGTATTTGAAATTAGCACACAAATATACCAAACTTGATACTTGCCATTTAAGCTGCTGTAGCAGTTTTTAAAGTGAGATAACAAACACTGCACAGTTAAAAAAGTATTAGTTACATTGGCTGAAAAGTGTCTAAATGAGTGCTCAAAAGGAATTTGGGGTATTGAAGCTGAATTATTTTGAGTGTTTTGTAGTGTTTTATCCTAGTTCTGCACTGACAAGTACTAAGCCCAGTGATATTTGGCATTTTACTTATGGATGTGGGAATGAACATAAGGGTAAATATTAATAAAATTTACAATTGCAAGTGTGATGGAACTGTGAATTATAAGGTCAGAAAGGTAGCCCAGAGCAACCTCAGTAACTACTTAGACAGGATTCCTTAAAAAAACCAAAACCGTTAACACAGGCAAATGTACAGTGATAGAGCTATCTCTATAAAATAGGCATCCATTCAGGAAGCAATGAAGGAAAGACTTAGGGGCATAGAGAGCAATCAACTAACAATATGGAAACACGTTTTGTCAAAAGCTCAACAGTTTTGGATGTGCAAAGAAAAAGAGAGGTTAACATTTAATCTGTAGGGTAGGAAGCAGCTGTAAAAAAAAAAAAAAGTCTTGCTTATGAAAAAGAAGGCTGAGAAAGAATCTGATTGTAGTCTGTAAGCACCTTAAAGGGTGCTTTAAACATAACAGGAACAAATGACCAGAAAAACCTAAAGTGCTAAGATTCAAATTTGTAATAACTTAGGTCTTCTAGTGGGAAGTATTCACCGGGACAAAGCTACCAAGAAAAAAAAAAAAATAAAAAAATTGCCATCTTTACAGGTTTACAGGTTCAACATGAGGTGCTTTTCTAGAAAGTATTTCTTCCTCTGGAGGTTATGGGCATGACATACTTGAAGTGCTGTAACATACAAGATGTCATACTAGGAGGCCAAAGAATCCATTTCAACCACAGGCTTTAAAGTCTAAATACATTCCTTCCAAAAGCTAAATAAAGTATTTTACCTTAATTTCCTCTGGTATATCAAACATTTCTGTAACTCCAACATAGTCCAATTCAGAATCAGAACATCTTCCCCTGGGTTCTGCCATAAGCCTTTGGAGACCCACAAAATCATCAACTGGTTGATGCTTCTCTCTTGGAGTCTTCACTAATCTGCTAATACCAAACATATCTTCTACAGGTTCAACTTTTTCCTTTGGTGTCTTGAAAATACGGCTGACCCCAATCATGTCTTCTACTGGTTGATATTTCACCTTTGGACTTTTCTTGATTAAAGTAAGACCTGCCACATCTTTTACTGCACCCCTTTCTTGTACTGGTGCCTTCAGCAACCTTTCATCAGTAATTTCATCTGTAACAGTCTCCAGCTCTTGTTTCGGGGTCCTCATGAGCTGCTTGATGCCTGACAGAGCCTCTACAGGCTCCGACTTCTGCTTCGGGGTCCTCATGAGCTGCTTGATGCCTGACAGAGCCTCTACAGGCTCCGACTTCTGCTTCGGGGTCCTCATGAGCTGCTTGATGCCTGACAGAGCCTCTACAGGCTCCGACTTCTGCTTCGGGGTCCTCATGAGCTGCTTGATGCCTGACAGAGCCTCTACAGGCTCCGACTTCTGCTTCGGGGTCCTCATGAGCTGCTTGATGCCTGACAGAGCCTCTACAGGCTCCGACTTCTGCTTCGGGGTCCTCATGAGCTGCTTGATGCCTGACAGAGCCTCTACAGGCTCCGACTTCTGCTTCGGGGTCCTCATGAGCTGCTTGATGCCTGACAGAGCCTCTACAGGCTCCGACTTCTGCTTCGGGGTCCTCATGAGCTGCTTGATGCCTGACAGAGCCTCTACAGGCTCCGACTTCTGCTTCGGGGTCCTCATGAGCTGCTTGATGCCTGACAGAGCCTCTACAGGCTCCGACTTCTGCTTCGGTGTCTTCATGAGCTGCCTGATGCCTGACAAAGCCTCTACAGGCTCCGACTTCTGCTTCGGGGTCCTCATGAGCTGCCTGATGCCTGACAAAGCCTCTACAGGCTCCGACTTCTGCTTCGGGGTCCTCATGAGCTGCCTGATGCCTGACAAAGCCTCTACAGGCTCCGACTTCTGCTTCGGGGTCTTCATGAGCTGCCTGATGCCTGACAAAGCCTCTACAGGCTCCGACTTCTGCTTCGGGGTCTTCATGAGCTGCCTGATGCCTGACAAAGCCTCTACAGGCTCTGACTTCTGCTTTGGGGACCTCATGAGCTTCTTGATACCTGACAAAGCCTCTACAGGCTCCAACTTCCGCTTTGGGGTCTCCATGAGCTGCCTGATGCCTGACAAAGCCTCTATGGGTTCAGAACTTTGCTCTGGGGTCCTTAAAAGCTGCTTGATGTCTGACATAGCCTCAATTGGCTTCAGCTTCTGCTTTGAGGTCCTCCTTTTACTTCCTGATTTCACCCGAGATGCTTCTTTTTCTGGAATTATTGACAAATTATCCACACTAACACTTTCTTCCAGCATAGATTTTCTTTTTTCAGTTTTTGTGGATATTGCATCAGACATAGACTTTAGAGACTCTCCTCTCAGAAAGCTAGAAATGCCTGGACTATCTTGTTTCTGTTCTGAACCATCTGAACTATTTAACGGTGACACCATCATCTCTCCTGAAAAAAAGTAGTAATTTACATAATTTGAAAAAAGAATTAAGCAAAAAATCCAAGAATTCTAATTGCTTTATAACTAAGTAATTCAAACAGAGCCTTCTACAAACCAAATTTGTACATCAGCAATTGAGTTGGTAATTAGCTTCTACAAAGCACAGCATACATTTTAAAAACTGACTATAAAAATTTTGATCATTAATAATTATATCATTAATTTGATATAAAAACCCTGGTTTCTGTTGTCCTTAAGATTTCTAGTGGTGTCAGGTTTTTATTGCAATTTCCATTGTTTTGAAGCAATACCAGACATAAATCAGAAACTTTCACATTAAAGTATGTTTGATCCTTCCGACACCAAGGAAGAAAAAATTACAAGATATATTTGTAAAATTTGTATCATGAAATATCTCAAGTTAGAAGGGACCCATGTAAAGATCATTGAGTCCAACTGCCTGCTCCTCACAGGACCACCTAAAAATAAACCATATACTAAATCTGTCATCCAGATGCTCCTTGAACTCTGATAGACTTGGTGCTGTGGCCACTTCCCTGGAGGGCCTGTTTCAGTGACCAACCACCCTCTCAGGAAAGAGCCTTTTAATAATGTCCAACCTGAACTTCCCCCAACACACCCATATTCCATTTCCTTATGTCCTATCGCTGATCACCAGAGAGAAGAGATCAACACCTTCCCCTCTGTTGCCCCCAACTCAAGGAAGTTGTAGGCTGCAACCAGAGCACCCCTCAGACTCCTCTTCTCCAAGCTGAACAACCCAAGCCACCTCAGCTCCTCCTTGTAAGTCTTGCCCTCAAGGCCTTTCACTGTCTTGGTTGCTCTTCTCTGGACACATTCTCAATGGTTCAATGTCTTTTGTATACTGAGGCACCCAAAACTACACACAGAAGTCAAGGGGGGCCACACCAGTGCGGTGCGGAGTAGGACAACCTCCCTTGATGCATCCCAGGACACGGTTGGCCCTTTTGGCTGACAGAGCACACTGTTGACTCTTGCCATCAACACAAACCTCCAGATCTCTTTCCAAGGGGCTACTTTCCAGCCTGTTGTCCCCCATTTGTATGTATAACCAGGATTAGCCCATCCCAGGTAGAGAATCTGGCATTTGCTGGTTAAATTTCATACATTTGGTGATTGCTCAGCTCTCTCGTCTGTTGAGATCTCACTGTAAGGCCTGTCTACCCCAAAGGAAGTCCACAGTTCCTCCCAGTTTAGTATCATCAACAAACTTAATGTACACTCAATTCTCGTGTCCAGTTCATTTATAAACACATTAAAGAGCACCAGCCCTAAAATTGAGCCCTGGGGGACGACCACTGGTGACTGGCCGCCAGCCTGATGTAACCCCATGTACTGCAACTCTTTGAGCTCAACCCATCAGCCAATTACTCACCCAGCATATTATGGGCTTGTTTAGCTGTGTGCTGGATGTTTTATTCAGGATACTGTGACAGGCAGTATCAAAAGCTTTACTAAAATCCCAAACCATCACATCTCTTGGCTTCCCTTGGTCAACTAGATGGGTGACCTTGTCATAAAAGGAAATTAATTTGGCTTAAGTGGGAGTTTACTCTCATGAATCTATGCTGGCTATAACCAATGACTGCATTGTCTCTCAAGTGTTTTTTGAGAACTCCCAGAATAACCATGTCCACAATTTTACCAGGCACTGAAGTGAGACTGGCAGGCCTATAATTACCAAGGTCTTCCTTCCTATCCATCTTGAAAATTGGGACATTTGCCAGCTTCCAGTTGACTGTGACCTCTCCAGACTCCCAAGAACACTGAAAAAATAACGGAGACAGGTCCTGCAATAATATTGGCTACCTACACTCACAGTTTGCATGTAGCTTCTACTTGGAATGACACTTTTCACAAATACTCATTATGGTCCTTATAGAGGCACTGACTTTTGTACTTCTTGGATTCTTTTGTATCCTGCTTGCTTGGGATAGCAGAAAAGGATAATCAAGAGGAAAGCTTTGAAAAAAGCGAAGTGCTTATCCTTCGCTGTTTAGTGCCAACTACGCATTTTCTTTTGGTATTTCCTACTGCAGTAAGCATGAGCATTAGAACAAGCATAATTGTGCTGTTGCTCAATAGAAGCAGCTATCATTCCTTTGGCTAGTAAAAAAGTATTGAAACAAAAGAAAGGTTATGAAAGAAAGCCTGGTCAGAACAAGTCACGGAAGCATTTAGAGGAATTTGTATTTTCTTCCTGAAACACAATTCAGATTAAATCTATAATGCCAGAATGCTATTTCTGGAATAATATACTAAAAACTAAGATTTGAATATTGAAAGTCTACCCTCACTTTGGTCCCAGGAAAAATAGTGGAGCAGGTCCTTGAAACACACTTCTGGGCACAGGAAGAACAGGGTGATTGGGAACAGTCAGCACCAATTTACCAGAGGAAAAATCATACCTGACCAATCCACTTCTTTTTATCATAGAAAGTAAGAGATTTGTGGATGAAAAGAAAGCACTGCCTATTATGCAATGCAACTTTAACAAGGTTTTCAACACTGTCTCCACAGTATTTTGGTACCCAAACAAGAACATCACAGGCTAGATGAACGGCTAACTGGTTGAGAGTAAAGAACTGGTTGGACCATCAGGTTCAGAGAGTTGCAGTTAATGAGTCTCTACCAGCAGGCCAGTAACAAGTAAGAGTACTACAGGCTGGAGGAACAGGCTTACTGTAGGAGTCCCTTATCCTTAACTGCAGTTATAATCTCAGTCTTAAAACAATCTCTCTGTTGATTTTAACACCATAAACCATCATCTTAAAACTAAAGTAGGCATGTTTGCTGGTGTGTTTTTAATCAAGGCTTGTAGGATCTAACAATGGCTTGCCTTTGTAGTCCCTATCGTGTCAAGTCCTAACTAACCATAAGATATTCAAGTCCTTCCAAATTCCTGGACCAGCAGAATTAGGAAGTACACCGTTTTTTTCAACCCATATTCCCTAAATTATGACTTAAAGCATCCATGATGTACAAAAGGATTGATGTGTATAGAATCTAAGATTAAAGGCTGGCCCGCTAATTTAAGGAAAGCACTAAATAACAGTATAAATAGCAGCTGATAACGGACATCTTCACATAGGCAAAGATCACTCTGCTAGTCCCTTTCAAATAAAAGACTTTTTACTGAACTCTCTTCTGAAGTTGCAACAAGGTTCGTTATCCCTAAGCTTATCTTCTACCACATCCGAAATAAACCAAAATATATTTCAACCATTATTATTTTAAATATTGAAGGATTTACTCTTGATCTTTGTTGGTGTTTCATAGCTTATTTTTGCTAAATTCTCAAGAAAACAATTTTAATTTAAAGAATTGTGATTTATACAGGGACACAATGACTGGCATGCAAGGTTATTAGCAAAAGATGCATCTTCATATAAATCTTTCTAACCTGACACTTTTAAAAAAAAATTGTAAGTAGACTTTTTTCTGCAAGTTTACATAATAACATCTCCCTACCATGAAACCCTTGTCGCTGGATTCATATGTACCCAGAGAACTGATTAAGAAAACGCATGCTTCAGCACAAGATTTGCCTGAAACAGTATTTTGACGTTTTAGTTTCACACCAAATACAACAAATAACACCTACTCAAAAATTAACTGAAACTACAAAACCGTCTTTTAATACATGATAAAAATCAATTATTTCTTTTATAGGTTGCCAGATGCTTCATCGCAATACATCAAGTCTGCCTGCCTAGGCTGAAACTACTCACTGTCTCAAGCAGTAGACACACCACCACACTGCTACCCCTAAATTTATCTAAACATTCCCTTTCTTTTCAAATAACAAACATACCAGATTCTTCAGGAGTGTGCAGTTCAGAAGTATCCACTGCAGTACATGTTGGTGTAAAATCAGTCTTCTGAACAGTGGCCAAAGGTAACATTTTCCCACTCTTATTTTCTGGAGTTTGAAACATTTCAGTCATTCCTGTAAATTACATTCAGAGAAATGAGCATATGCTTTGATAAGGAATGACATAGTTGGCAGAGTAGGCAACAGACTTAAAAAACTTACCTGTGAAGCTTTCGTCCATATTCATGTTTGGCTTCAAGATAGGATTTTTTACAACTTTAGGGACCTGTCCAGCTGCTCTGACTGTGGTAGAATAAGCTCTACCTACAACTATTGTAGCAGGTGACTCTGCATGACCTGTACTAAAATGATCTTTTATTTTTCTTTCTGGAGCCTGTAGAAGGGAAAGAATAAAAAAAATTAACAGAAAAAAAAAAAGGAAAAAAAGGCTAGTAAACAAAGATTCCTTTTACATAAAATCTACTTTCCTTAAAAATTGTAACAAACACGTCAACACCCATTTAACATGATGCTAGAAATTCAAAAGCTTCCAGCTTCTGTAGCAAAACACAAGCTATTTTGTGGTTATGCAAAAATCCCAAAGAAATGTGAAAAAAGAGAAATACTACCTTTGGTGACTGGGTTTTCTTCTTCAGGGGTCTTCCTTTACGGACACTCTTTTTACGGGTCTTTGACTGTGGTCTTACGACACCTAGTTTTACCACTTCTGCCCAAGATTTTGCAACTAGAAAGCAAAAGAGAAATAACCATTTCAATTCTCGGCTGTATAAATGGAAGTTTACAGTTATTTCTTTAAGATTCTAATGGATTTGCTGCAGTCAGGCATAGGTAAGTGGTTGTTGTATCATCTGACAACACCTTTACTGAAACGCTTTGTGAAACGCCTTCTGTAGGAAGACCCAATTTCAGCTGAAGTTTCACAAGCATTCAAGTACCCAGTATGGCTTTTCACATCAAAACAACAAAAAGCTTCATACAGTGTCAAATAGGTGTTAGATCCTAGACCTGAATGCTGACCCAACTGCACTCTCACGCTTTTTGTAAAGAAAAAAATTTTCCTAATAGAAACTCACCATGAAGCCTTTCAGTCTCATCCTTTATTAAACTTGGTGGGACCCAAGATTTAACATTAGAGGAATGGCTGCTAAGTGAAACATATCCAGCTTTTCTTTCACCACCTTCCCAAGAAATTTCAGTCAGTAAGCTATTTATTTATACTGCTCTCAGCACTTAAATCAACACAGACTTTCCATAATTCTTTTTATGTAACTGCTTATGACATACTCTGAAAATTCCCAAAGTTACCTCTATCACAACATCACTCCATACACAGCACAGAAACCAGGGATTTAGTTACAGCTGTGTAATAAACGAAGCTGTAAGTTGGTAGGACATCAGCCTTGTTTACTTCAGAAATCGGCTATGAGAAGACAGCAATCATATAAAAGAAATTATTATTTTTAGTAGAGATTAAAAAGGGGAATATGCCATTCCTGAGGAAAAAGATATTATTCTCTTGTCAGAACTGCTGTGCAAGTTGGGGAAAGTCTGTAAATAAAAACAACGTCCTAAAGCTGTCATTGCTAGGGTGTTCAGGATATGTAGAAAAATGCCAAGGCAGCAGAAGATTATCTGATAAAGTATTGGAAACACAGTAGACATCCAAAATTTTTAAGAATCATGATGTTCTTTTCATATTGCAGAAGAAAATTATGCACCAATATTAAAAAACATTTATACGTTACAGAGAGGTGGTGAAAAATGGTATGTCATTAATATATGTGAAGCACACTGCTTCTATTAAAATGAATAGAACAACCAAAGCCACTGAACCCCCGCCACACACTTCCCTAGAAGACTAATACCACTTTCAGCTGTATTAACCAGGAAGTATCATAAAGGTCTGTGATTTTATCTCATCATGTAATAATAATGATTAGATCATCATTGGGACATTGTATGTTGTACGATGGCCAAAATTTAAAAATTCCAATACAAAAAAAAAAAAAAAAAGAGCGTAATAAAAATTCCTGGGTCAATGGTGGTGTTGATGGGAAGCTTTACATTTGACTTTCAAAGAGTTACATTTATTTAACTTATGAAAACTGATGACAAAGACACTTCATTTGTAAGAGTCTTCAAAGAAAAGTTTTAAGAACCAGAGCTCCCCTATTATAATGTTTCCAATGCAGCTGTTTCAAACCAGTGCTCAACATTCAAATTCAGATATTCAACTTCAAAATATTCAAATTAACACCCAGTTATCATCCTGTTTAACTATATCTGTTATATACCATTGTCAGCAGTTAAGTGCAGACCAGTCCATGGACAATGGTTATGAATTCTGTATAAAAAAGGTACAAGGAAAACAAACTGAAGCTAGATTGCTATAAACTGCACTGTTTGAAATGAAAGTGGATATAACTGATATAATCTGATTTAGTTCAATACTACTTGCACTTGGAAGGAGTTGAAGGATCACTGTTGCAACTAACCTTGCACACAGAACCTTAATTCTACCATTTTTCAAATTCTGAACATTAAAATTTGTGTTCTATATATGGGTTTATATGCTTTAGTAATTTGCTTTATGAATACAAGAGAATGTAACACTGCAATTTCCAGTTGTTTCCAACAACTGTCAGAAGACATGCCAATCATTTGTTAGCCTCTGAATAACAAAATAATAGGCTTATTTCAGTTTTGTGACAACATTTAAAAGCATTGAAATTAATATTAAAAATTAACTGCTAAAATACACCTAATAAATTGGCAGTAGAGGCACCGCTTCTTCTTTTTGCATTGATAACTGCTAGAGCTCCACTTCTGCTCTTCATGGGAGTGATCTTCGAAGCAAATTGTGCACTTGTTAATTTCTCAGGTGTAGCTGTTAAAAAGGTTTTATCATCTTGGTTAATGTCAGAACACTTAGATGTTTTCACCCAGGCACCAGTTTTCTCCTTTGTATTCATGTCTTCTGCAACAGCATCCTTCTCTTCTGCAATTGGTAACAGTGCTGTGATGTGAGAAACAGAGAAACGTCCTTTTGTGTAAGGTTCTGGAGAGCCTGAAGTAAATCTAGATGTTGCCTTCCCTGAGGCAGGGGATGAGGCAGCTGGGGACTTTTGGGCTGGCAAATTTTTTGGTGACATTTTTTCTTTCTGCCAATGTTCAGAAAGTTCCTAGTAGAAAAAAAATACATAAAGATAAAATGTTACAGTACATAGCCAAACAACAAATGCTGGTTTACATCTCTGGTACGTGAACACAGTAGTGTGAAATATCATCAGATCATTTGAAAAGGCCTTAAATTTTATTCTCTGAAAATAAACTTGTTACAAGTTTTAAATTTCAAAACAGTCTCAAAAGATACATGCAAATTCAATTGAATAAGTTAACTGAATTTATCATTCTACTCTCGAATAAATTTTTGTTCACATCAAGTAAACTACGCAGATTTTAACTGGTTTAAATCAACAGCAAATGTTTTCAAGCTTCTAGTCAACCCACGTGGCAGTAGCTTGCACAGTCTGCCAAAACCTACTGTTCTGTTTTCCGTTATTTATGGTAAACTGGAGCTTGTAAACGCTGCTGCTAAGCACAAACATACAGAAATATACTCCTGCAAATGCATGAGAATGAGCAATAGTGTGTGATGTGAATAAAAACACACCTCCTGTATAGACAGGTAGATATAGGTAGGAGGTAACCTAAACCCTTTTTTACAATGGAGAAGTTAAAAAAAAAAAAAAGGCTGATTAAAATTTGCAGATTTCTAACACCCTTTTAATTTGTACTTAAAATTTCCACTTCCCAACATACATCCAACAAGGTTTGCTTCTAATTTGTAATTATTTTTTTAGAAGTCTTAGAAAATATAAATTCTTTTCACATTAATTGTCCTAGCAAGTTGATTAGTCTTAAAGTTTACCTGGGCTGCAAAGCACTTCAGTCCCTGAGCCTTCTTCAGAACAGCTCGTGGCGAGTTTCCCATCGGTAAACTCAGTCTGGCAGGAGTTGCACCTTTCTTAAGTGGCGAGTTGGCAGGCAAACTTTTATCAAAAAGTTCTGGACTTAGCTGACCACCAAAAGACACTCTCTTTCTGTTTCCTAAAGGCTGAAGTAACAAGTCACCACTTTTCCTCTTCCGAGATACCCTTTTTGTCTTGCCTAAAAATAACAATTGAAAATAATTCTATATAAGAATCCAGATCAACATTTTAACCCACATAGAAAACAGTGCTTACTTGTACATTTTAAAGTTGGAAACATATCAGAAAGTAACATACCTTAAAGAAAAAATAGATCCAATTGAAAAAACATATATACACATCATCATGTATTTTTATGGTCAAATATGATGATATTATGGTCAAATACATGATACATATTTTTGAGCTGATGTCAGTGCAGTGATACCTTCTACATTTTATGCAAGTAGAAAATTCTCATGAAAATGCTACGAGAATTTCTCACACACAAAACCAAGGCAGGGGATTGAACACATTTACCTGATTCTTCTCCAGGCAACAGGCCAGAAATATTCACTTCTGAGACAGCCTCATTGTCTTTCAGTACAGTAACACTTCCAGAAGACCTTCTCATTGATGGCAATCTACGAGGTCTTATAACACTGGCATCTTCCAAATCTTGTTTCTGGTGATACTCCTTCGTGACCAGCTCTTCTTCAGTTGCCTTGTCTTTTCCGTCTGCAGTCTTATGATGTTCTTGAACGGCATCTGCCTCCAGTACTTTTTCAGTTAGCAGTACAGAGGTCCTCCACCTACTCCTCCTTCTTCCAGAGTCAGGTTTCTGACTAGCAGGAGATGCCAGCTCTGACATTAACTCTTCGGAAGCTAGTGTCTCCGAATGGACACTTTTGTTTGATAATTTGTCATTTTGTCTGTTATTTCTTCTGGGACTCCTGGATTTAGAAAGAGAGGCAGGAGTTTCAGAATGTCCCTCTTTTGAGTTAACAGAGTTTGCCTGATCACAAATTTCTTTCAGCACTACTCCTTCTACAGGTTTTCCTGGTGTATGTTGTTTACTATTTTGTCTTTGTTTTAAGCACTTATCTTCCGCCAAAGGCAGTTGTTTGAGGCTATCATTTCGGCTCACTGAATCTTCTCTTTCAGTTTCAGCTGAAATTTCTGAAAGAGACTTACGTTTTGACGACACACGTCGTCGAGTTGTTGGAGTACCATTATTTACAGGATTCATTCCACTAGTTTCTCTGGTAGGTGATATGAAATGAGACTGGGAACTCTTCCTTCTGGGTGTTGGTGTAGACAGAAGATATTTATCTACTTCAGAAACATTAGTCATGTTAGCTGTTTGTGCTTGTTCATCTAATGCTATTGCAGAGCTGTGTGTTTTAATTGTATCTGTATGATCCAAGCATTCTACAGGGCATAGCTCCAGTGGAAATGCTGCATTTCCATCATTTTCCTTACTGGGTTTGCTCGTAACTTCAGTACCATTAGGTTTCTCTGCTGGACTTAGTTCCTTATGACCCTGCAAGTGACTTTTACCAGTATCTCTTGATATCTCCTCTGAAACAGAAGTTTGAGGACTTCTGGTAAAACTCTTATTGGTAGCGCTTCCAGCAGCTGAGATCTCATTAAACTCTAAACTGTTAACTTTTTGCTTTATTTTGCATTCTTCAATCTTTTCACTTCTGCCTATTCCTTTTTCTTCAGTCAGGTTTCCCAGATCATGAACACAGCTTGATGATAAAATTTGAGCACTTGGTTCTAGCGGAACACTCTTACCATCTTCTTTTGCAGCTTCTTGAGATGCATTTCTGTTGTACAGGAAATTTTTCACCTGAATCTCATATTTCAGTTTCTCATAGAGTTTAGTGAAGGGAGACTTTTCATTTTTCTTTGTAATGATTTGATGTATTCTGCATGAAGATTTGGGTGTTTGCAGTTTGATGGGTAAAGCTTTGGAAGTATTTTCCTCTGTACTTTGTTTAATTTCATTGGCATTTTTTTCTTCAAACTCAGCATCACCTACAAAGCAAGCAAAGCAAAACAAAGTAATACAGATGCAGAGTTACTTAAAAATTGTAGAATTACAAATCTAAGTTCCATAAACACAGATAAAAATCCATTCCTTTCCTCTCCCAAGGCAGTAGACCAGGCTCCAGTACTGTAAATAAAGCTCTGTTAACAATAACAATTTCTCTCAAAGTAGAAGCATTAGTATGTTTAACATAATTTTACCTTGTAATCTGGAATTTATCCCATATTCATTCAGGTAAGGCACTTGGCATTTCATGCTTTTTTCTTTGGAATCAATAGCTCATACAGAACTTTCAGGGATGCCACAATACAGATCTATGAGCGCAGAACTGAACCATATAGATTAGCTTCCCACAATCCAATCCAGTTTTTGTCCTGCATTTACATAGGTGTGCTACATTGTTTGAACTGTGGCAATGCTTCTTTAGCATAAAGCTAGGCAATAAAGGACAGCGTCGCTTCCCAGATGAGACATAGCAAGTGACTGCACGTGTGCCATCTGTAAACTGCATCCAAGGAAGTTTGAGGCAGCAAGCTTCACTTTGTGTTTTGCAAGAGCAAGGGGTATAGGCAAGCTGACAAGAGTACATCTGAGAACAGGTGCCTTTTTCAGCCACAGGCTGAGGCCTTATGTATACCTATACATCTACAAGGTCTATTTCTCGACAGTATGTCAGCATGAATACCTGATGGAACAAATGGTGACAAACGTTGATTTTTCTTAATTGTGAAGGGAACTAATCCAAGCAAAGGTGAAGGCAGAGACTCTGACATACAAAGAAAAGCCTGACAATTATCTTCCAGGAAAAGGAGCGAGTGGGGAGAAAAAGAGACATGGGAAAGAACAGGAAATTAGATCTTTTTGTGAACACTTTTTACCCAACTGCAGACAAGCACATGGATAGTTTTTTTACTGAGCTGACAAGTTGTTCCCTTAAAATTCACAGAACAACAAAAAGCAGAGGGTGTTGTATCGTAGCACAGTGTTGGGAAACCTATTACCCAAATCCTGTCAATACAGATGCACTCACAGCAACCTGTTGAAATGGAATGCTTTGAAACAGCGTGGGTTTTTTTGCACCAGAACTAACCTTTGTCACAAAAATCAAACCTGGTTGTAGACAAATAGCCTCCATCTAACCAACCTTGTATCTCCCCATGGATATTAGCGTTACTTAAGACAAGAAGGATGGGAAGGTGAATTTGGGGCATTTAACCAGCCTATGATCTATAACTACCCAGATTTAGTACCTCTAGAAGATTTTACTGGGTTTACATGAAACAGCTATTGTAAATGATTATTTTAATCGGCAAAATAAACCCTTTCTATATGTCTCCAAAATTATACCCATTTCAATTTATTAGGAAAGAATACATAAGATAATGCAGTATTTGCTCAAAAGGGATCTAGCTGTATTCTGGGTCAGCAGAGAACTACAAGTAATTTTTAATCACAAAGGTGAATGTACCACATTATCCTTGTTTAATGACACTTAGAATTAAATCTAATAGGCATTTATTTCACATATCAGTTTCAACTGACATTTGCATTGCATTTGCAAAGCTGGTGTACTGAACTCTCTTCTTGCCTATAAACTTCATAAACTGAATTTGCACAAATCACGAAGCAAGATGTATGGATTTTGCCAATTCCAGGCTGCTACTGCACCTTTGTCAGGATGCAATTAAACTGATTTCTCTCAGCAGTACTTCGTTTTGGTAAATCACAACATTTAAGTATGATGAGATAGTACGCTGACACAGCAAGGTGTATAGTACTCAGATTGACAAGTCTTAAAATGCACTTCTTTTGCTCTTTTCAACCTTGTTTTTCCTCTTACACTATGAATAAACACAGTGAAGGGGGAAGAAGAAAACAAAGCCCCCATAAAACAGGTACCAACCTGACACATGAAGACTTTTAGATCCTGGAGTTTGTTGGTGTAGTAACTCCATTTCTGCCACCTGCTGAACATGAAGAACCTGTAAATTTGTACAATATTACAGCAGAGCAACAAATAATTAAAGCTTAGCTTTCAACTGTACATTGAAAAACACATGCATTGTTTACTGAAGTCTTAGAAGTATTCAAATGAAATCCTAGAATATTTCAGACTATAAGAACATTGACTGACACACATCTGAAGCCCTATATAGCAAGAGTTTAAGTCTTGTTTTATCATTAACATCATTAAGCTCTAAAAGCAGCTGTAGCATATGAACACATATAAGCACACTTGAATTTTACTTCCTTACCAGACCTAGTGGAAGACTTTAATTTAAATAAGAGAATTATGACATTAAAAAAAAAATGTATCAACAGCTACAGTACTCTGAAACAAACACTATGCTCTTGAAGGGAGAAAACTTTACCAAGAACAAAAGAAGCAACTAATGACAATAAATTATTAAAAGATAGGCTTAGTTTTATATTTATAAATTCCAATGTTAGTGTACTAGCACATAGAACAACAATAGATTGTTTAAAAAAAAAAAAAAAAAAAAAGAATGCTATTCTCCAAGGCAAACTTCCTCATTTGAAGTACAAGGATTTCCAGCACTCACACTCGGCATTTCCTGTTTCCATCCTCTCTTCGAGGACGCTAAGGATTAATATTTAATAGCTTAACTTTATTAGTAACATCATAGATTATTAAGTACCTATTACCAGAAACTGATAAGTAATAAATTATTAATTTTTGTTTTTAATAAAAGAAGGCATTTATCTGAAGGAGTTCATTTGTATTTTCAAACAGAAGGGCAGTCAATGGCTGAAAAATTATTCCTAATAAGAAAACAAGGAATTAGAATACAATATCACTGCTAATACCTATATACTTGTAACACATAAGCCTACGGCCACAGAATTACCTGCAGTGTTTCATCTTTTGGAGACCTAGAACGCCCCTTTCTTGGTGTTGACTGCCGAGGATATTCAAATCTGGAAGAAATATTTCAAAAGACAACCATTTTTTGTCAAACAGCTCATGACTAAAATCCCATTATTAAGATAAACAACCCAGCAATAGTTATCCACTCCCAACAATACACACATATAAATTTTAAAGGCTTTAACTACACCAAAATATTTCTAAATTTTGCCCTAAAACTGACTAACCTTATAACAAGATAAAAATGATCTCTCCAGACAACGCTATTTTTATTGCTTTAGCCTAATGTAATATAAAAGTGATTAAAAAAAAAAATCTTTAAGCAATCCTGCCTCCTGAAGATTTGTAAGACTCTAACACAAAGTACAAAATACAAAGTAAACAAGATTAACTTCTGTTTCTGAAGATGGTAAATGGACGTTTTAATTTTTCCCATTTATCTACAGCCACTTTCTGTATCTTCATCCAGCAATGAAGGCCTGTGTCCACAAAGCTCTCCACATTGTTTGCCCACAGAACACATTCTAGGATTGAGACATCAGCAGTTTGTCATTGGTACTTACCTGAAAGAACGATCAATAATAGTTAACACATCTCCATGTTTCAGAGGTACAGGCTGCTGAAAACAACCACCATTCAGCTGCGTAGGATTTACTGTACTTAAATTAGTCAATATTGCCTAAAAATAAAACAAATATTTCAGTAGCCTGAAAAGATGCAATGATACAAGGTACATATCATTAAAATATGTGATATGTGTGTCTTTACCTCCTTGTTCTCATTTACTTCAATTTTACAATGTTCTTTTGAGACCTGAGGTAACTGGATGCGAATATCACATTCTGTTCTCCTGTGGGTGAAAATACAGTTTGAGTTACAAGACAAACAAAAACCAGAAAAATTTGCCTACTGTAGAGTTAGGCGATTTCCCAGCTTTTCAGCTAATAAACTGTACAGCAGCATGACACTTCCTTAAATCTGGTAACATGAAGAAAATGAACTACCTAAGTCTTTCAGCTGCAGCAAAAAATAGCAGAAGCTCACACTTCTACAACATCAGAGAATCCCTAACACAAAAAATATGTGAAATACCCACATTCTGAAAAAAGCAGTTTGCAACAAGCAAAAAGAGACGCATCTATGACAGATGTCTGGTGGCTTGAGATTACTCGCTTCCTGGCTTGCAAGTCGCCAAAGACTTGTGGGGTATTTTTAGAAAATGCCAGCACATGCTCTTAAGCATTCATTAGTGATCGCTCTCAGAGACAAGAGTATCATGCAGATGGACTTTTGGTCTCACCTGGATAGCTATTTCTACCTTCTTAGAAGTTATCAGTAAGTGAAAGTTGTGTTTCAAAGTGTACGCTTTTTCTTAAGCTAATCTCTAATCTTTTTGACATGAGATAGGTCTTAGGCGTCAAACACACCAGCTATCATACCAGAGGTACTGTCCACTGAAGTACCTGACACCTCACTGATGCAGGTGGCAGAAATTCATATTTGTACCATTAAGTAACATCTGGGCAGCTCTGCTGAAGCCAAAGTACAGTATTATTGGCACTGGATTGCTTCCCATAGACTTTCACTATGGAATCGGGTTCCGGAATGAGTAATTACAGTGAGGGGAGTTACCTATCAAAGTCACTAAAGTGCTGAACAGATCTAGTTTAAGAGAACTAAAAACATTTTATTTGAAGCCAATTTATGTTAGGATCATCTAGTCACGTCTTCACATACACTGTTCAGGAACATTAAATTTATCCTTTAATGTAAAATAGCTGGATCAAGCTCAAAACCCGCTATTACTCAATTGTGTAAGTCAAAGCGAGTTTCAAGACTAGATTGGAGGAGAAGGTTCAAGTTCTAACTATTTGGTATAAGTGCTAATTATTTTTTAATATTAATTCTAGATATTGGTTCACATATTCAAACTGAGTTTCTGGAGAACTTAAAAAAAAAATTGAGATAAGCACTGATGTAACGAAGATAGTCAAATATAAGCAATGTACCTTTCTTCTCTTCTCGAGTCAATTATCTGGAAACTGTCTCCAAATAGAAGAATATCATCACTTGCTCATCAACCGTGTATTACTTTTAATCCCTTCCCCAGATTTGCTTTGGCCAGAAACGTTAAACAAACAAACAAAAAAACCAACCACAAACCAAAGGTAGTTCTGGCAAGGAAAAGACAAAAAGCAACAACAAAAACTAAGTTCAGCTTTCTAGTCTTACAATTAACCCCAGGCCAATATGGGCTTCCCTTCCCTGTACATCATTCACAAAGAAATAAACATTTATTTTTGCAAGTAAGTATTAAAAGAAAATTACAGGGAAAATATCAATATTTTTATCTTGATTATGCAAGTACTCAACTAATCCCCACCTTCCAAATAAACAAGAACTTGCAGTGAGTGGAAAACTAATTCCATCAGTCCCGTTCCGTTTAATTACAATAATATTCCCAAAGAGTGGCATCTTCAAATATAAGGAATCCTGCCTGTAAAAGAACAAAAAAAATAACTCAACCAAATCCAAACAACACTTTACATGTTTATGAAAGTAAATCAATATAATATTTTTTTTTTCTTACTTCTGTTCAAGAGACATTTTCCAACTTACAGCAGAACCTTGGTGCCATTAACATGTGGTTGTCTGTATAAAAAACTGGAAACTACTTATGGTGAGCAACCAGTGTAATCATAAATGGGATGATGAAGACACTACGTAAGTGAAGAAATTAATGCTTACACAGGGTGGCAAAGGCAATCATCACTTGTTCGCGTAAATTTGCTTATACTACTTTTATGTGTGCAATAGGTATTTGTTACCCATCAGAGCCTTTGCAAAGATTCAGGGGCAACACAATATTTCATCCCATAAGCAACTTAAAACTATTTCCATGTAAAGTCACCCCTCCTCATCTAAACCTAAATATTATGCATTCTCTTACATATGTGGAAATTCTTTGACTAGATTTTAAAGCAAGCAAGGACCGACTAATTATAGTTGTATCCTCATGAAAAAGGAGGAAATAGTGACATTACTGAGAAGGTGCACTCGCAGGAGGGCAGCGCAAAAGGAGGCAAGTTCAGCGTTTCTAGGCTTTTGTGACAGGCTGCCGATACTGCTGAGAGGATGGCAGGTGCACCTCGGTGCACACGTACAAAGAAAGCTGAAAGAACAGTAACTTGCTAAACAAAAACCAAACGCAAACCAGCAGCGTATGCACAACAAGGTACCCTATTCTTTTCATGTATGACTATAGCACGAAGTACGAGCAATCCTCCAAAAAGCATATATAAAACGGACTAGCAAGCATCATATATTTGAAAGTAGCAAGCTAAACCAGGAGAACTAATGCAGTGAAGTGTCATCCTTCTGAGATTCTTTGCTCGGTTTCATACGAGAAAATAATTGTTGGGAAAAAAAAAAAAAAAGAAAGCCCCAAGAAAACACACCTCAGGGCCAATTTGACATTCCCCCTAAAAAGCCTTTACCGGTATGTTACAAGAAACGTCAGTCTTCAGGTTTTCCGTACCCGCTGCACTGTTCACAGCTTCCACCAACTGCTACCACGGAAAGACGCCACACGAGCTGCAGAAAGCGAAGTTCACGCCACCGTTACGAGCCCACGCTCCGTGTGGCCGCGTCTGCAAGCGGGGCGGCCACAGCCACCGGCGCGGCCGGCGCCGCCGCGTCGCAGCTCCCGCCGGCAGGACGGGAAGCAGGCGGCCACCGCGGGCAGCGCCCCGAGCCCCAGCGCCGCGGCCGGCCGGCCCGATCCCCCCCGAGCCCCACCGCCGCCTCACCCCCGAGTTCACCCTTCCTTCCCCCCAAGTCGCGCCCGCCCGGGGGCCCCCGCAGCCCCGGCCCGGCCGCCCCCTACCCGCAGCAGCGGTGCGCGGCCCGCCGAGGGGCCGGTGTGGCGGCGGCGACGCTGCCCCCCGCCCGCGCGGCCCCTCCTGTCAGCGCGCGGCGCCAACTGAACTTCCCGCCCTCCGGGCCCTCGCGCCGCCGCCGCCCGCCGGTGTATCCCTGCGCCGCGCACAGGCACAGAACGGAAGCCGTGCAGGCGGCCCCAGAACCGCCGCCGGCCTCACCTGCTAGCAGCCGCCATGGCTGAGGGGACACACACACCCCCCCAGCCCGACTAGCTAGGACAGGCGCACCTCGCCGGCCGGACTCTTTTAGCCTTACCTGATGCCGCCTTGGCGGAAGGAGAAAAAGTGCCAAACCGATCTCATGAAACAATTTTCGAAAAGGCGCGCGGCAGCCCTCGATTGGAAGAAGGGAGGTCACGTGAGCGAGCGGCGGAGCCAATGGGGGGCGCCGTGCTGTTTGTTTTCAAACGGAGACGCAGGAGTGTGGCCCCGCCCTGCAGCCGTTCCCCGCTTCAGGGTGGCGGGCAGCGCGCCCCCCGGCCCCCGGCCCCCCCGGGCAGCGCGCCCCTCGGCCCCGCCGCCGGTCATTGCCGCGCAGCGCCGCTCTGAGGGAAAGGAGTTCGCGGGGGGCTCCGCCGGGTCCCGGCTACGCACCTTTTAGCTGCTGGTGTTGTTTAAACCCCACAGGAACGTCCAGAATCAGCTTATATCGCTTAACTTAGGCTTGCTAAACTAATTCAAGGATCTGTATCTTCTTTCTGCTCTGGTCTTTCCGTAATTCAAATAGTGTTAACTATACAAATTAGGTTTTAATTTAGGTGCTCTCCACCTTTAAAGGAGCTGGGGTGGGGAGCAAGGATGGGAGGGAGAAAACAACAGTAAAAAATAAAAATCCATTTCAATCAGCCATTTAATTACCTTCACTTATCTACAAAAAGTGGTTCCCATCACCACTCCCTGATAGCAATCCATTCCTAAGAGCTATGAAAACCTGTATCACAAGAATCAAGATGAACACTGCTGACCTGTGGTTGTCGACAGAAAAAAAAACAACCCCCCAAAAATGGGCAAGTTTTAGTTCAGTCACACAAGGTAGAACAAGCTTTTCCTAGATAAATCCAGTATCGTGTCCATCCTTACCCTTGATGAAGCTTATGTTTTTGATATTGCTGTTATGTTTGTATAAACTTAAAAATTAATCTCTAATCAATGTGATAATCTCCAGGTACCAAAAATGAGAAGAAGCCTTAATCTGAAAATAGCCAAGGAGTGGAGTTCTTTGAATATGACTTCAGAACATAAACATTTTTCAGACTAGAAAGGCTTTCTAACCATAGCCCTCTCCAGAATACACAAGATACCTTTAAAAAATGCTTTTAAAAATCTGTGCAGAAAAATTCAGATTATGCTGAGACTATGGAACTTCCATCATTATATTCCATTCTTCCTCTGATTTGAATATTTGCAGCAGTGGTCTGGAATTACAAAATACAGGCCCCAACCAACGCATTTTATTCTCTGGAATACCATCTTCTACACGATGCACAATATTACATTTTAAAAGCAAGCTACTTGTGTGGGTTTTGCATTCTTTTTGATGTCCAAGGGAGTCACGAAAGCTTTTAGACTTCTAGAAAAGAGACTGGAAGGTGCCGTTTTCATCTCTGTGAAAAAGTATAGGAAAGTGCTCAAAACCCAAGTGGACAGAGATCTGCCACACAGCGTGTGAAGATTCTGCTGACAATACTCAGCCAGTACCGAGGTGGGTCAGGGAGCAAGACTGTTGGCATGTCTCCTCGGACCATCTGAAACCCCATTTTCAGGCTGTGGTTCCACAAAAATCTAAGCCAAATGAACCTCTGTTGTCAGAGATGTAAATAGAAAAGGAATTTAAAAGAGTTACAAAACCAAATTACTTCCAGAAATTCTAAATAATTGGGGGGGGGGGGTGGGGGGGTGGGGGTGGGGAAGAACAGTTTCCTCTCACAGATTACATTCAAAATATACCCTGCATAACATACATAAAGTTTGAATTTCTGGTATTTTTTCTGTTCTATTTGCTAGCCACCAAACATAAACTGGAAACTAACATTTGAACCTAGTTTTTATCTTTTAAGATGACCACTGGAAAAACATCCTGACATCCTGAAGGGGCAGTGTAGGTTCCAGCTTCCACAGTATTTTTGATACACACCATAATATCAAAGTCATATAAAACCAAAATATTTCTGTTACCAGACTCCTTCATGAAGCAAACCTGATATTTATCATAACTAATTTCAGCAAAGACAGACTCGCTCAATTCATTTCTTTCTACCCAACGTCACACTTCTACAGTTCCCCATTCCCACCCCAGCCCCAGATAGCTGGGGGATCTCCAAGGGAAATTAGACAGGTTGTCAAGTGATGCCTCATTTTTCATTTCTATAATAAATATGCATCACTGAGTTACGGAATCTGGTGACCTTAATTCCAAGTTAAAGGTCTACGCATGCATGGGGGAAAGAGACACAAAGGGAGACAGGCCTTTCACAAGGTCATCCAGTATTTTGTGCTTCAGGCGATAAAATTCTGCTATTCAGATATTTCACAAAGCCAAACACCTTTTGATATTACTACTATTTTATGTAATTATCTAGTTTGCCTCAAATACTATTATTTTATGTGGTATGATGACTTTAGGGTACTTTAGATGTGATACAGCTAGATGTAAGCAGCTTTTTAATTTTTTTTCCTTTGAGTTAAATTACTCTGAAGTCTATTTTATGAGCTTTGATGGGGTTTTAATTCAGTTCAGCATATTAAGTCATGACCTTATTATTATACCTTCAGCTTGTCATGATAGCTTCATGCTACTAGAAAATCTTTAGTATTTAGATGTAAAACATTCAGACAAAATTAGAATTCTCACCACTGGGTATCACTGCCAATAAACAGTAAAGTTAGATCCTTCCTGGGGGTCTTTACAAGTGCAGTTTTCCTGAACAATGCTTCTAAAACAAACAGTTTATACCAGTAAAACTCTTTGAAAGCCTAATTGATTACAGTCTCCCATAGCCCACATCTGATCAAACTGAGCTGGACAGCAAAAAAGCAATTTTCCGGCTATCGTTATATGGCATTGTCATGTTGACAAGGGCTTTGGTGATTTTTTAAAAAAAAAAAAAAATCTGCAGTATGCCAATAATTGCATATTCTGGCATGATATACAGTGGTTTATTAGTGCACTTACCGCACAGAATCCTGTCACACCCTTTGTGATATATGTCTCTGCAAACACAGCAACACTTCCAGGACAACACAAATGATAATAGAAGTTTTAAGCATGCCTTTAAATCTTTAAATCTCTTTTCAAGAGCAGCAGTGCTCTCTTAAATAGCATATATACAATTATCTGCAAGCGTAGATCTATAGGTGGAAACAAACAAAAAAAAAAAGACATTTTCTCAAAGGTTACATTTTCTGTTAGGTCAGTTTTTATCTCTATTTAATTTACTAGTAGTATAAGCTGACAATTACAGCTACATAAGTTGAAGTAAAACTGTCAACTTTCAAAAATGTGTTGAAAAGTATTTTATTTTAAATCAGTGCTTGAATCTCCTTGCCAGTTTTTTAGAGATTTTTAACTTACTCAACCAATTAAAAGGTAATTAGGAAAACCACTATTTCACTAAGAGCCACCCTTATGGATCTGTGATCTTTCTCAGGACTTAATGACCAGGCTTATTAGTGCAAGAAGGTGGCCCAGAAAGGCTCCTGATCACTAAAGCATACTGGGGCTGAAGTCTTGGGCCAAGAGCAGAACAACAACAAAATAAAGAGAATTAATTACAAAAATCAGCATCTTAATTCCTCATATGAAGACTCTTATACAAGGCCATTTGTTCTAATTTCTGAACAGGTTGATCTGGAAGCACTTGAATGAATGAAGCTCATTTCTCACAGATTTGTACTACTGCAATTTTTTAACTGGAAGTCTAAGAAAGCACAAGTTCCAGTTTTTGTTTGGGGGGGGGTGGGGGGGGTGGTTGTTGTTGTTGTTGTTTTACTGGATTAATGCTTTTGTAATGTATATAGGTGTTAAGTAAATAAGGCAGTAAATTCAGGCAGAAACTTCAGTATTAGTGAAAGGCCATCACCACTACCCAGCCCCCATTTTTAGGACACAGAGTTACCTTTGAATACAGTAGCGCACTCTGACTGCAGCTGTCATTTGCCCAGCAGATGTACACGACAGAAGCAGGGAAATGGAAAAGAGGCACAAACAAAACAGTGATAAGCCTTGCTTCTAGAATTGCCAAAACTAAAAAAGTTCAGATGGAATTATAGCTGGTAAGTATTGATTACATGGCTAATTACAACAAAAAAAGTGTTAATGTAGCCATGATTAGCATGAATTCAGTTGCACTGTCATTACAGATGAGTTCCGATTTTGATTTAATTTACAAATTTTTTGTTGGGCACTGAAAAAATATATCTACTTCAGGCTACTCACACAGCGTAAAGCAAAGTCTAGAGATCAGCAAGTTATTGTGTGATTAATTTGAACATTTATTGTTTTGCAATAGACTTCTCTTAAAACAATGGTTTATTACAATGACACATTATTGCACCTAAGATTTTCTTAATGCTTGTATTCATACACAGAAGCTAATTTTGATGGATTATTTCATGTGTGAGGAATCTCCATGAGTTTATGAACAAATGGGATATGTTTTCCAAAATGGCTTCTATTCACATTTAATAAACACTTTGAAATAATAGATTTTTCTTTCAAATGTTGAAAGAACCAGCATGACAAACTACTAAGAGAAGGAAAACTGCAAAAGATCAAACTTCCATATATGATGTGAAGCCCTAATATTTTTAAACAAAAATTTCTGTGTTTCCAAAATCAAAGTTCATCTTGAAAAGTAGCTTTCTAGTAGGCTGTTTTCACATAAAGCCTTCAAAGCCACGAAAGATGACTGGAAAGCAAACTACACAATGTCATGGTGAAATATATAATTTTTAAAATGTGAATTAATACTTTGTAGTTCATACCTGGGACCGGGCATGTCTTTGTGTCTATTACAACAGACTTGCAAATTACAAAGTTACAGAACTGCTCATGTAATATCTAAGTGTACTGCTTACCAAAAATGTATTATTGACAACTCTGGATACTAAAACAGTGAAAACCCTCTAATCTGGGAACAAAACTCCAGGAAATTTTGCCATTAACTTCAAGAGATTGCTTGTAATCCTAAAGGCAACCATGAAATGGATTTTGCACTGCCCTTTCAGTCCTTTTGCATATCTGCTATTTGGGTAAGAGTTGGTGATTTGTACACCTTTTTATTATGACCGGGGTGAGATTCCACTGTATTCAGCAAATTACATCAACATCTACTTAAGCATGCTGTACTCCATGAGGGAAGGAAAGCTATTCCACACGCAGCCTCCTTGGAAACAGCTTGTACTTGATCCATAGGCAACCACATGGTTACCATAAAAATCTCAACTAGAAAATGCTAGTATATAATTCTGAGGCAAAATAACATGAAAGAAAAAAATAATCATAGAATCATAGGATGGTTTGGGTTGGAAGGGACCTTAACAATCATCTCATTCCACCCCCGTGCCCCGGGCAGGGCCCCCTCCCCCCAGCCCAGGCTGCTCCCAGCCCCATCCAGCCTGGCCTTGAGCACTGCCAGGGATGGGGCACCCACAGCTGCTCTGGGCAGCCTGGGCCAGCGCCTCGCCGCCCTCACGGGGAACAATTTCTGCCTCACAGCTCATCTGCATCTCCCCTCTCTCAGCTTAAGGCCATTCCCCCTTGGCCCATCACTACAGGCGCTACTAAAAGGTCTTCACAGAGACTAAAACAATACTGGTGCCCCCAAGGAGGCAGAACCTAGTCTTCTCTCACGGAGACCATGAGCAGGACAGACACACACCCCTGGCTGCTCACTCGCTGCCTGTTGTGCTGAAACTCGAACTGTTCTGCTGCACCGTGCCTGCTGGTATCGCTGCCACCACGAGCACAAACTGAGCTTCATAATCTGATACAACTGCAAGTGTGCTAAATAATTCTTTCTCAGGCTCTTCCAGACTGGTACAGTTTTGCTTTCTTTGTGTCTACCCAACTGCCATGAAGTCATGACAGATCTTTTGTTCAATGTTTAAAAATACTTGGGAGTGTGACATTCAGGAAAATGCTGGAACAATTTTTAATGCAATGGGAACAGGTGAAAAAAAAATATGATTACTTGTGAAAAGAACTTCCCTGGCAAAGTCTCAATTTGATTAATAATTTATTAATTCTCCTACTCTGTGCGAAGTAGCACAGAAAACGTATAAAAGTCATTATAAGAAAGCTCTTATGGAACTATCTAAATTACAACATAATCCTTTAATACCTAAGATGGAGAACATCCACAGTGAAGTTCAATTGCCTGAAAAATTCTCAGATGCATTGAACAATTTCTGTATTAAGGAAAGCATAGCTTAGACTTGACATATATGCCCTATACAGAACAAACATGTCTCTGATATTGCTTAGTTTATATTGTTTAAATAACCTATAAAAATAAATATATTTCATGAACAGTTCACAATGAAAGTGTGTTTTTTCTAAAAGCTGAGTTTCTAAAAACATAATCTTCAGCATCACAAGGTGTAAAATGCATAAAAACTTGATAAAGCAGCACAAGGTCTTTATAGTATGTCCTTGTAAAAAAACCCGTGCACATTCTCATCAGGTGAGCCAAGAAAAATTAAACTCTGGAGAAGTGCACAATGATAACATTTAGTTCTGACATGTAATTAAATAGAACTGTATATATAAGCAAGATCACAAAAGATACAGGCTTCATACCTTCTGTATAGTTTTATTATTTTTGTATTCTAGTGAAGTCTTACGATCCACCTGCTGTTACAGATTCGTCATTAAAGTGGGACATAGTAGAGAACAGAGGGCATTTGTTGTGAGAAAAACTTCCACACATTGGATCTTACGCTGTCACCTCACTGAAATCTCTTTTATGAAATATCAGAGGCAAATATGAGAACTTTGTCATCAATACAGTATCTAAACAGCCATATTTTAGCTGCTCTAAGGAGGTGAGGACCAAGCTATCCCAAGTCCTTTCTACAGCTTTGGATTTCTTGTTAAACAAACCACCATACCTGGCTGTATGTTAACAAAGATGCTTTTCACTGTAGATCTTTAATACAGAAACAGACCTACAGAAGTGCACTAAGGTGAACACAGGAAGAAAGTCACTCCGTCTCATAGTTTAGCTTGAATAATCTAAAAGTGGCGACTACTGCTAAACAGACCTTATGACACTAGAAATCATGCAGATCTGTAGTAATCAATAATTATGATTGTCCATAATAATTTAAATTAACCAATGATTAATTAATACATGATTAATACTTCAGATGCTTCTATTTTCTGAAACGACACAAAGGCATCTGTCTGGTCTCACACACAGTTAACTTTCAGTGGGCTCACAAGCTGTGCATCTTGATACCTGCTAAGAAGTATACAATCCAATCACACAAAATACTCCAACAGCTTATTAGTAGCTTTTGCATGTAATGAAAAATATTACTCTTAACTTGGTACTATTTAGTGTCACAGTAAGAAACACTAATATTTCCCTGAACGCTAATTTCCTAAAGGCTCAACATTTCAGTGTCGTGTATCCCTGTATTTAAAACTCTGCAGGCAAATTATTGATCAGTAAATCCATCTTTCCGATGAAGCAGAGACATCTCTTCAGGATGCATGCGCTTACTATTTAGAAAGCAATACTGAAGTTACTACTGGCAAACATGTTGTTCCAGTTATTCCTGGATGGTTCAGTTTGTGTTGAAAGCAGCACGATTACCAAACGCAAGGACTTAAATGTTGGAACAGCACACAAGAACAATGCATAATCTAAAAGTTCTTCCAAACATGCTTGGGAAAAAATAATCAGAAAATTGTCATTAATTTGAGAGTACTTCCCAAATGTTAGGTGTCTGGTGTACCCGATGAAACAGGCCTAAAGAGGCGAAACAGAAATATTGCTTCATTGAACGATAACTTGGCAAATGACATTCAATCTTTTCAAATCTCAGTGATAGTAGCTTGACATCAGGTTTGTAACCTTTTAGCGCAGTTACTCCCAGTTCACATAAATCTACCCTAGCACTTGTTACAACAGCAGGCCATCTTGATTATTTTTGGCACGAAGTCTGATATCAAGCCTGTTGAAATTAACGAAGAAACTGCTGTTAAGTAGAGTGGGTTTCAGTTAACGATGGGTGACGTATAGTTGAAAGTTAAGCTACTATTTTTATCGTGGTATGATACCACAGTAGTGTACCACAATATTATTAAAACTTACAGATAAAAGAACTGAAAGATTTTGTGTGCTGTGAGTGAGCTCCCCCCATCACTAACCTCCCCATTAAGGTGAAATCCCATCTCCCCCACAGACCGAAACCTGCTCCTACACAGAACCACAGAGTGGCCAGAGTTGGAAGGGACCTTTAAGGTCATCCTAGCTCCAACCCCCTGCCATGGGCACAGCTCCCATCCCATGGAGCAGCCTGCAATGCAAAATGACGCTGGTGCCCCCCGCTCCTCCCCACCTCTCTCGAAGGGAGCAAAACTCGCAGCTTCCCGCAGCTCTGCCGCCTCGCTGGGAGGACGGGCTAGAAGGGCTCAACCAAAGAGCCACCGCGCTTGGTGCTGCACCAAGTTCCCAGAGGAACGACAGTCACGCAGATACTGCAGGGGCAGGCCTTGAATCGTCACATTTGCACTCAAAAGGGAAGGCCGCGATGGGGCTAGTCATGTCAAAGCTCCATACGGTCAGGTCTTACTTATTAACACAGTTTGGGAAGACCTGGCCTTCCAACTGCTATCGTGAGTTTATATGCACTTTATATGCACAATGCTTCAGTTCTGACATCAGTCTGAATATTCCTTCCAAATAGCTGCAGATAAGTACCGAAAAATTATTTATCTAGATAATGGATTTCAACTCTTTTAGAATACTTAATTTAAATGAACACACAGTACAGGAATGAAATTAAAAGATTTAAAGAAAGTAATACAGTTTGAGAATAAAAACGAAGCTTTGTTCTTGCATCAGAATGTATTAGATCTTGCAATTTGCATATACAAATAATTCAGCAACATTCACTGGCATTAAAAACACAGCAAGATCAAATTATAAATGTAATAAAAGAAAATAATAATAGCTGAAACTGTATAATACATACATATATTATAAAGATTTGACAAATTAAATACAATGTGGTTATACAGAAAAGTTTCCATAACTTTACATTAAAAATGGTACTAGGGAAAGGAAAACATTTCAAAATACACGGGTGATCAGGCTCATTTTAAAAGTTTAAAAAACTGATACGTAAAAATACCCTAAAAAACACTGGTAATTACAGTATGCATTCTTCGTTAAGGCCCAATTCAGCAAAGCACTTAAGGGATTGCTTCAGGAACAAAGAACCTATGGTACTTAAATGTTTTGTGGAATAGAGATGTCATAAAGCGAACGCTCAAATGCTTAGGTGAACTGGAACCTATCTTAACACATGAAAACAGACAGTCAAGTCACATAGTGACCAAAACCACAAACAGATCAGAATGTACAACTTCTAATCAGCTATTTGGCATTTTAAAGTAATTCCATGCAACAGAGGAAAATTTAAAAGAAAGGTCATATATATTATATCGAAATACAGCTCCCCAGTTACTAGGCTGCTGTGATAAGCAGTCTATTGACTAAAGACAAGAACTGCAAAGCAAGCTTTTCAAATTAAACAAAGTCATTGAGTAGCTACATTTGTGACTTCTGAAATATATTCTAGGTATTTGTTTCCTCCTAGATATCTTAATAGAGTTAGCAACTCAAATCTGAGTACCCACTGAGTATTTGATGTTTCAGCTTAACTCCATCCTACTACTTGCTGTAAGGACAGAGCTGCCTGTGCCCCGCTGCAGTAAACCCCTGCAGGGGTGGGGAGGCACAGGTCCCCGCTAACAGCGCGCCACATTGCTGCTGCGTCATGAAGTTTGCTTGATGAAGCAACTCTTAATCCAAACTTTTATTAAAGGACCCAAACAGACAAATTATTTTTCAAATTTAAACTAAATGTTCGGAAAGATCCTGACATTGGAATCTAATGCGACCAGAAAATACACTTCTTTGGAAAACGGTGGAAATTCCTTTGCATTACTTTCTATCATCATTTAACCTCTCTGAGTCTCCCTGTGCTACCAATGATCATACTGAAAACCCCACTGTATTGGTTTCCATACTGAATTTATTTGATGGCTTTTTAAAATTACGTAAAATTTCGGCATGCAGTAGTAATGTAAACTTACTTAGCATTCCGTTTTGTTACTCAACACTTTCTTGGCTTGAGTGCATCTTCTCATAGCAACTCACAACAAAGGTTTAGTCTTTAAACAATCTTTTTTAAGTGCATAATTTACTGTACAAATAAATACAGAAGTGCATTGACGGGAAGACAAGAAGCAGTAAATGGCAGTGTTCAGAACAGCGTGCTTAGAAATTTCTGAACCACACCTTTTCCATCCAGTACAAAATGAGAGGTGTGAACACCTTCCCATTTCCTTGCATTGTTACAAAGTGTAATGCTATTTGTTATCAGAAATGAAAAATGGTCATGCGATAAAATAGTGCAAGAACAATAGTGAAATGATCGATGTAAGCTGCTTATTTTAAATAAGGCTTTTATGTTTGCATTGCAAAAAAACCAACCAACTGGACAAGACAGAACTATTGCATATTAGTTATGTAAAGTACATATTCGCATATTTTGTGCTCATTAATTCATATATGCATTTTAAAGAGTGAAAAACATATACTTTTTAATTATTCAACATTCGGATGCCCTGTGATTTTTGGAATTTCTAACCTACAACCCACAAGCATACCGTGGGCAGGGCTACGATAAGACTTTTAAACTTTATTTCACCAATTATATTATCAGTAGTACTTTCATTAAAAATATATCTATATACATGATCATATACCCCTTCTGGATAAAGGAAGTATTCCTTTTTTGATAATATATATGTGAGGGTAAGAATGTAGAGGAGCTTTTTGCTACAACACTTGAAGTTGCTAGCATTACACTGTTAGTAAAATGTTTTTTCATGATTTTAGCAACCACTGTTAATTATTCTATTAAGTCAAATCAAAGAATAAGAGTTCATCTCTTGATTTTCCTTAAAGAAGTGGGAAATTATGCAGTTTTATGTAGAGAAGCTTTAAATCCATTTCTGACAATGGCTATAAAGCCTCTTCAAGTAGACAAGTTCAGGTGCTGCAAAATATATTCTTCTGATATGCAAAATATTCTCAAAATAGTGGTAAACTCACATTATTGTCTTTCTAAATTGATCTAAGCTGGTGTAATATTTAGGAAAACAAAATAAATGGACTTTGAAAGTTCTATTAAATAAAAAATTTAAATCTCTATTTTTACTGATGATAATCTTATTGACAGTAAGACTCAAAATAGAACTGCCATCAACCTGGAGGTTCTTAAAAACAGACTTTAAGAGCAGTTCTATTTTTTCAGTTGGACTGTACAGTATTACAGATGAAAGGCCATATTCTGATACCTTTATCATTAATAGCACTTCACTAGAACAGTCTGTTTGCCTCCAATGAGACCCTTTGTGAAACAAATTACTAGCATAAGCAGGTTATCAGAATGCGTCCCCAAATAAACATCCATTTTAATCACAAAGAAAGGTTTATGGTCAAAACATGTTTAAACATATGTACCACAATTCACTTTTTTAGTATGAAATGTAAATCACCTGTGTAAAGGTTCAAGAACTGGGAGATAACGTTATCGATAAGTATTTATAAGTGGAAAAATTCAAAGAAATAACCCCTCAAGAATTAATTTAATGTTATTTAGAATAAAGATTTCTATACCATTTTATAGTGATATACTGTATATGAACATTATACTTTGCTTTAGAAGGTATTTATATTTAACAAATAACTTTATACAGCAAATACAACTTTTAGAGCAAACACAAGGTCATATTTACAGTACAGTCAATCAAAATGACATGGAATAAATTAACAGAATATACAACTATTTATACAGACAAATTAAAAAATAAGGCAGGAATTTTCATTTGAAATTAGCATAATCAGAAAATATGTCAATGAAATCTTGTACCACTCTGTAGCAGAATTCATACTGTTCCTGAAAAACAATAATAAAAAAAGTGCTTTGGTTGCATCATACAATTAACACTGGAAAAAAAAATCATTCTTATGCAAATCCTAGTGATAAACGTAACACGTTCTACCTTGGACCGTTACTTGGACCAGTAGCTGAGGACCGTTCTGTTCTGATTTCTACTTACGTATTTATTTTTTTTTAAAAAAAAGCAATGGTACCTCGCTCTTTTGTCCGATACAGGCAGACTGCTGCTTTTCAGTTAAAATGATTTCTTTAATCTTTCTAGGTGATAGTTCTTAAACTGAACCAATTATTAGACCTGTCTTCTCATTTAAATGAAGCAGCTCACTGTGCCTGGCTGCTGCCCGGCTCACACTAAAGCAGGTCACTCCTCCTGTGCATTCCCCAGGAAGCCTGGCTCTTCAGCTTTGGGCTTCATCTTCTGAGCTTTACAGCAGAAACCAAGCGACAATATAACTTCTGACAAATTAACATGAAATGCATAGATCATTAAAAAAGCCCTACGTTTATTTTTCTGAAACAGAGTTCCCCTTGCAAAGGCTGTCTATTTAGCCACTGCCTATATGTTAGCCTGCCGGGCCAGTCCTCTGCATCCTAAAGACAGGATGCATCCTGATCTTCCTGGCATACTGATATGCCTTCAACATGATTTGCTGGATTACAAAACCTGGAACAGAACAGAACTGGCATCTGAATTCACTCATGCTGGAAAGCAGAGTTTAGCAGAAACCTTTCTGCAGGCTCAGCTGGGAATGTCTGGGGCAATTACACCCTCAACTAACATTATTAAATCACGGAGCCAGAACCCCAAAAGAAATATTTCATCCCTGTCTCAGCATGACTACAGATAATCCAATTCTACTTCCTTAGCCCCTTTCTTCCTACCTGTAATATGGAGAACACATCTACCTGAAAAAGGTGTTTTGAGATTATTGTTTCTAAAGCAGTTTCAAATTACTGATTGGAAGCTGCTATCAAAATACAAAATACCGGCATTTTTATATATTTTCCAAAAATATAAGCCTAAAACCCCCCCAACTTTTAGATGTTTATTCAATAGGGGAAAGTGTCTGGACACAACTTCACATAGTACTTGTAGATTACTGTAAAGAAGTCAAAGATACTTCTCCCTTTAAGTGACCAACCTCAAGCCAATGTAAGCTCACACATTTTAAAGGTAAGGAGGAACAACTGATACATGGGGTTAAAAGGCATTTACTTCATATGTTTTGTCACCTGCAACATTCAAAAGATTTTGGTTTGACTGTCTCCAGCTGCTGCAAGACACAGAATGTTGAGCCAAATTATATTTTTAGAAATGCTATAAAAAAAAAAATCTGTAAAAATACAGATTTCTGATAATACCTTGTACATACACAGCCATCATACATTATTTATTTCAACCTGCAAGAAAATCCTTTGTTCTCCTCCCACAAGAATATTTACAAACATACATCCTTTGACAAAGATCTGGATTGCTAAATATCATACCAGTGTTTGCACCATATGTGGCCTTTGCAGTCTTAAGCTCTTCACAGCTTGAAATACATCTAAGAGCCCTTCAGCCTTCACTCGTTCCAGAATATTGCTGAGTGCTATGAATGTACCTGTTCTTCCAGCGCCAGCACTGCAACATAAACACATTTACTTGACATACAGTAATATAAAAATGAAAAAAAAAAAGTGACGTAGAAGAGCTAAATATTACTATTAGCCAACTTCTAGTCATTTTTTTGTGTGCTTATTTTGTCACCACAGCTATGCTAAGAGGGAGAGAGAATTAATGGAAATTAACTCTGAGCCAGGCCGGAACCCATAAAGGCTCGTTACTGACAGCTTCTGTACGAAGGTGGGAGATCCCGAGCTGGCTGTGGCAGCACACGGACACCCTTAGTCAAAGTCTGAGACTCAAATAGTGAGCTGGCAAAGCTGCTTACTCAAATCCGCATTCATCTTCAACAAAGACAATTTTCAGGGCTCCCATGCTCTGTTTTTTGTTTTATTCTTGATGGGGGAGAACATGACCTTTAGATTTTCAGGTGAAAAACTTGGTTATAATGCAAGGAAGCACTGTGTGATCAAACCCACATTTTTCTGTTAGGTTGCAATTTATACTTCTGCATGGCAGACAGATATGAAAGCATTATTATCATTATTATTCTTACTCCAAAGCAATTTGATGGGAAGTGTCCTATCCAACTCTTATTACTTTAATGAATGTTAGGATTTAAGCCATTTCTTAAACAGATGTATTAATACAAGGACAAACTAAAGCAAGGTTACATATGCGGCTATAGCACATAAAAGAAACTAAAAATCACCTGTTCTGCCTCTGTCTTGACTACAATAAGCAACCTCATGTACACCACAGTAACTGCAGTTTCTTCTGTTTCAGTATGTTTGACCGAGGGTATTTTTGTCCTTTTATATCCTTATATATCTTTCAGATCACAATTCTGTGGCACCCAAATATAATTCAGTAATCATTACCTGATGTATTATGCCTAACTCTAGAGGAAAATAACATTAAAAAGATTTCTTTCTCTCTCCTAATCACACTAATTAGGGATGATTTGACACCAACAAAACAGTGGCTGTGCACTGGAAGGCCAACAGCTTTGAGAGGGAATAGTTACTAAAACCAGGATGGGATTGGGAAAGCGACAATCAGTGGTAAGATGAAATAGAAGGTTCACTGGATTCCTGAATAAGGATCAACACAACATTTATTACATTTAAAATTTTCATGTGTTTTAACCATAAATGGGTGGAGTGTAAACACATGTCATTGCTTCTACCTTATTTCTATCAAATACCAAAAAAATCTGATAAGCATAAGCCTTATGAAAAGATTAAGTGCAAATGTGTGTATCCTCAGCTGGATACATTAAAAGTCTTGGAAGAAAAATGATCAGGTATAATGTATTAGATGTGTTATTCCCTTTAGACAATTACTTGTATCAGATTAAGAACAAATACAAAATCTAAAAGGGTTCAGATTTATTTATAATTAGCTAATCGCCAGTAGCCATCTGTGTAACCAGTAAGTGATGCATTTCAGAATAGGTCTACAACTATCCAAAGATAAGGACAGGAACATAAAGTAAACACACGTCATCACACGTGCTGCTTACTCATTTATGCCTAGAAGAGGTGGCTATGCATTGCTTTGCACTCCATTTTTAATACTCCTTCTGCTAGGGGTCACTCTCCTTTTCTTCCAAAAACATGCTTTTAGCAAATCCTTAAAGCCCATACAGCCCGGCTTTTTTTTTTTTTTTTTTTTTTTAAATCATGTTGGGCTTTTTAAATGAATTTAAGAATTTTTAGTATGGGTGTACAGAAAACTAAACTGCATTTGAAATGTGGGAGAAAATATGTATTGTCTCACAGGAATGCAGTGCTCCTGTTTGCATACTTGCTTCTCTTTCTGCAATTCCCTTGAAGCAAAAAAACTAAGAAAGGTAACTTCTAAATTTGACTCAAACTTCATTTCTTGAGACAGAAAGTTCAAAAGCAAGGGACAGGCAGAATGAGCAAAGACTGGGCAAGAGACTGAAGGAAGGGATGTCTAAAAACACAGCAGCCTCGCATCGTTCATTAGAGCACTGAAAGGAGGAGATGGGGAAGAGAGAAACAGTGTAGGCAGCCATGAACTAAACAGCAGACAGCTGCAGACACTCACGGGAAGAGAATGGCTTTCAATCCTGTTGGCAACTCGGCTAGCAAAACCATTCCAAACTGTTTAGGGTTCTGTCTTGGTTGTACTTAAGATTTATCTTTTTTAGCAGCTCCTTCAACTGTTCTTAGCTGGAAAAAATGAACAGAACTTTTCACAAGTTCATGTAAACACAGTCTTAGAATTAAAATGTGTTTACTTATTCATAAAGTTACATTCATTTATATTTGAAGACTCAAGTATGATTTCACGGAGAAGTTCAAGTAACTTGAAAGCTGTGATGTACAGGCTGTCCAAGTAGGGTCAGGAGAGAATTCTCAGCATTAAAAATCCTAGAATACATTGTGTGGTTTGGGTTTTATTTTCTTGTTTAATCCATTTTAAAATGATTGCAGTAGATTTTAAAAAAAATCTAGGAAAAATGCATGCCAAATGATTAAGCAAAGGCTTCAGACAGGCTACAGGTCTAAAAGCTTGAAAAAGTAGAAGCAAAATATACTCTGGATAGTTCTTAAGTATCTGATCTGTGCACATCAAACAGGCGAGTTTTTATCTCTTATTTTACTAGCTAGAATTCCTTGATATTTTACTGACTTTAAGCATCATTCAGAATGTGAACTCCCTAGCGTTTCAAAAGAAGGAGCTGTTAAAATTTGTTGATTGGCAGAATTGAAAACAAAATGTCATCATCACCGTCGAGTGCAGCCACCATGGGGTGGGGGAACCTGCAGGCCCCTAGGGTAAATATGAAAACAGCAGAAAGCAAAACACTTCCAAAGCAAGGAGGAGAAAGTTTTAGCAATGGATAAGGGTCGGTACAAGATCATCTCCCAAACCAGCAACAACTCCAAGTCCTGGCTCAAGCTCCCAGGATCAATTCCCTTCAACAGTGCATGAAGACTCAGGTGACGCTGCAGACAGCCAAACACAAACCAGACAGACAGCGCCTCTGAAGCTCAGATCCGAGCAAACTAAAAGTTGGTGTACACTGTGGAGAACAGCTGTGATATGCCTATTCCTAACTCTAGTAACAAGCAGACAGGTTCTTCTACCAAAATACTTCCAAATGGTCAAGTGAGCCTACTTCCCTATAGATAATGCTACAAGAATGATTTGGGTGTCACATAAATCAATACAGGGTTGGTTGGGGTTTTTTTTCTGAAGAAAAAACAATCAATAACTCATTCAAAATCCAATGGGTATTCTCAGAAATGCAGGCAAAATCCAGAAGCAGCATGGTATGGTCTAGCTCACTGACAAAAGGTTGGAGAAGCTTATTCGTGAGTAGTCACAAGGGGCTTCTATCACAGAGTAGGTGCCAGGCGTTTCTCAGTAGTGGGATCACAGACATGTAGAGAAAATATCACAATTCATATAACAGATGTTTTTAGGTATAAATATGCCAGGAACTTCACATATTAGTGGAAGATGACCAATGGTCCAGCAAAACCTGTTTATCTTGTACAACATGCCCAAGTGGAAAAGATTTAGAAGGCCACTAATTAGAATGAATTAAATAATCTATTTTCCAGGCAATCAGAGACAAAACAATGATTGCTTTTTATGTTGTGGTTGAGCCTGCGAGCTTCAGCCGCAAGAGAGACTCTACTGCACGAGGTCTTACACGAACATGGTACGGAGGGATGTGGCCTTGGAGAACCCTCACGCTGGGTAAGAGCAGCTGGAGTCAGTCAGCGCATCTCCCAGAGCAGCTCCAAGCAGCTCATGGCAGAAAACGGGTTCATGTCAAAGAGTCACTGCTTCAGTTAATACCTTCTTAAAAAAAATAACAAAACAAAGCATAGGAACTTCTCTTCTGGGGGCTCTGAAACCCTACTGACCCCATCCCTGTGTACTGTGAGCTGGATTTCATACTGACCACAAAACAGAAAAAGCTTTATTCAATTATCACATTGAAAATATTTTAAAAGCAACATATGATTTCTGAATTAAGAAAAGGCAGAATACTAGTTTTACTACTGCTTTTTATTTTTTTTTTAAACCAGTAGATGTAGTACAGAAAAAGACAAATTCAAAAGACTGATTAAAAATCCTACCCTCTGAAAAATATAATTTGAAAAAACAGAGGAAAAGCCCAATGTACACCTTTAAAAAAAAAAAAAAAAAGAGATGAAAAAAAGATAAAGGAGACAAAAAAAGATGCTGCAATAAAAATTTAAAATTCAGAAAAAAAGAACCAAAACCAACCAAAAAACCACAAAGTGTAAACCTAGCACAGGAGAATATTTTCTAGCTATCATGTATCAAGTCATACTCTTGACATGTATCAAGTCATACAAGCTACCTCTTATCATCAATGTAAATACTGTTTTCTCCATGCTTTCAACAGGACTATGTTTTGCCTTCAGTTTAGATTAGGGATATATTTTATTTTCCTGATAGCTTGTAAAAAGCAACATCATTTTGATTTTGATCGAACATTCAAGCACTGTATTGGTGGGGTGTATTGCACATCACTATAATAAACCTACAGCTTTACTTTCCTAATCAGAGCATTTAGCAAAACTCGGGTGCAAGAGTACAACACTCCAAGTTAGTAATGCATTGATTTACGCCCAGCCATTAAAGTATCCATTTTGCTAATTTAGCAAAAGATGAGTAAGAATTCCTTTATGTAATACTATTTTTTTTTCTATCTTTTTCTTGCATTTCTTAATTACTATTTTTTTTTAAAAGGACACCGTTTACTCCCTCATGAAGAAAAACTGCTGTAAAAACAACTGGCCTGGATAAAAAGCAAGCCAGCTCCTTAGCTAACAGTGGGAAGAGGCAACTCTTACCTGCAGTGCACAGTAATTGGGTGATTGCCTGTTTGCTGCTGCTGCTTTTGGACAGCCGCAATCAGGTCAATCATCCCTTTTCCTTCTGCAGGAATCCCGATTTCTGGCCACCCGTGGAAATGGAACTGCCGAACGAGCCTGCTTTGCTTCTCCTGGTTACCCTGCGCACAGGAGAACACCAGATTTATCCAGTTGTTACTCCAAAATGGAAAACATACTTACCTGAAACATTTGTAGCATAAATATTGCACTGCTATCGTAGAGGGGGCTATTTGCAACCTGCTCCGTAATATATTGGTGATGCAAACCTGATAGTTCTGTTTCTAAATTCTCCATCTACTATGCTGATAATTTACCCCTATAATTTTCCTTTTGATTTGCACAGCTGTTTCATCTGGGTAGTACTAAGGAGACACTTAAAAGTTTATTCATCCTGAGTACCAATGTTTGAGAGCTTTCATCATGCACAGGCCAAATCCAAAGTGGCACTGAAACAACCCAGTTCATGAAATGCACTCTTCATTGTACACTACCTGCTACTTGGAAACTTAACAATTATTTGCTTTGCCTTTATGCTTGCTGATTTAAAAAAATGCTAAAAGTTCAAATAGGTATTAATATACCATGCTTATGCAGTTAGCTCTAGACAGGTTTGGACGCACAAAGGCTCTTTTAACTACCCTGAAATTTTTGTTTGCTACTTCCCATGACGGCATTATAACATCGTATGGATGCAACGTTAATAGTCTGGCAATTTTACTATATATCATCAAATCTTGCAGGTCACAGCCAGCTGAAAACATGACGTCTCTGCTGATGCTAGGTGCTTTCAAGATGTCCACCACATGGGACATCTGATGTATGAATTTGGTGGGAAGTATCAGGACTTTTTTGTACTGGAATCCTGGAAGATGTCACCATTATGAAGAAAAAGGCTTGGTCAGTCCCTCTTCCTCCCAACTCTTCAGGAGAACTTTCAACATAATATTACTTCAAGTGTCACTGATGTACTCTAGCTGAACTCAGGCACAATACTAAAGTTACCCAAATTTCTTACATCTGCAGCAGAAGACGTTTCTAACAATGCAGGACTGTAGTGCAAACACATTGCTGCTGGGATATTATCTAAAATGCTGTTACTTGAGTTTTAAATACTTTCCAAAAATACTTCCCAATGTGACACATATTGACAAGGACTCTGTGCTTCAACAAAGGACAGTGTGTACCCACGCCTAATCCACCGCCCTCCTTCGTAAGGAAATAAGAGTACTTTAAAGTCCTTTTGCTTTACATGTACTTAAATTGTACGTGGTGCATTAAGTAGTTACATGAATGACATTCTCAAATGCAAGTAATCTTTTTCTTTTACTTTTTCTCCCCCCCCCCCCAAAAAAAAAAAAAAAAAACAAACGGCAGTGCAAATCAGATCCTAGGGAAGTGATGCAGTGAGTGAGGAGATGCATGCTCAAAACATCAAAAAAAGGTTTGAGCAGATCATGCCCTGTAGTAGAGAAACATAAACGAAGAGCCGGTAGGCAGAGGCAAGTGCATGTGCTGTAAAATGCTGTGTAGGATTTAAAAATCTTGAATCAAATTTTCTTTTATGGATATATGGGAGATGGTAGAAAATACTGCAATAACAGCAAGAACAAAACACTGGGGAGTAAAAAAACTCAAAAAATAAAACCCACACCCCAATTTGATCAAATTTAAGCAAATTTAAGTAAAAAACATGTTTTACTGACCAGAATTTTCAAAGTGCTTTAAGCAAAAATGTTTCATACAAGCTTCCTCTGGACTGGTACAGTGTCGGATGTTGATTAACCACATATATTTTTAGACAGAAATCCCAGAATTGGAGTTACATAATCATATTGGTAAATACCTTCAAGTGCAAAAAAACCCCCATTACCTGATTGTACGTAACTACGAAGTCCCTTATACTTATGGCATCTATCAGACTGTCATTCTTTATTTCTACGGTTATTTCTCCGTGAGTTACAGAGCCCTCTGATGGCCAGTACTGGCAGCATTTTTCCTGGAAAATTGAGAGAGAATTGTAGATGTTCCTTGAATTTTTTTCCAGTTATCTACGTTGTCATGAATCTCTGATATAGGAGGTGATGTACAACATAATGTGTTCTGAACAGTTTGTAACGAAAAGGCTAATAACCAAGGATACAGTAATAAAATATTTCTGTAATGTAGACCATTACAAGAATCATATGGAAAGTACAGCTTTAAAACAGATTAGAATAAAAAAGGCGACTCCAGGAAGCAATGCGATGTTGTTAAAAAAGCCTCCCAAAACCAACAGTGAAAAACATTTCACAGCAGTAAAACACCCTGTTGCAGCGCTGAACCCTGAATCTTCAACCTGCAGCACACAGAGGTACATAGGACCCCATTAACTAATGATGTATTAGGAGAGATTCGGAATAAGCCACTGGAGCTTGTGCTGGCAGAACCAGAAGAGAATTTCTCACAAAAACTTTGTCCAGCTGCTCCCAAATCCCAAACTGCTATTCCATGTCAGGCCCCCCCATTAATGTGAACTGGGACCTTTCACAAATCATAGTTTTCTGAAGCTTTGGTGGGTTTTCTGACAATTCAAGAAAAAGCAGCAACATTGGCCCACACCAAATAGTGAAGCATTTGCCCATTTTAGTAGAGGCAAAAAAAAAAAAAATAAAAAAAAATCTCGTATCGCTAGAGTTTGTAGGCAACAAATAGTTCATCTAATATCAATGCTCATATTTTATAGCTGTTCACAGCAACTGCTTTGCTCTGGAGCTGGCAGCTGCAGGATGCATACCTGCTCCCTCTCCTGAACTTCTGTGAGCATAACGATGGTGTGGCACTTCCACTCCCACACCATCCGCCAGAAATCCTCCACCGTGTGTGGAAGCGGTCCCTGGGTGGCAATGAAGTAATCCTTCTGGCGATAGCCCTGCGGAGAAAGACCGCGATCTGCTTGTGTCGTGACACACGGGTACCAGTGAAGAGGGACGGAGCTGATGCTCAGAGAGAAGATGACCACTACAACCGGTGCTTCCCAGGAGCCACGCTGCTCGACAACATGATAGTTACTGCAAATCTGGTGACACTGAGCCCACCCGGTTCTTGCTCATTGCCAGAAATGCAGGGGAAAAAAACCCAAACCAAATTCACAATCCCGAGTTGTATTTTATGATTTTTACAGTCACGGTTGAAGGGATGGAATTCTGCAGTAACTGAAAAGATTTCACAACAAGATTATAACAAACGGCAGCTATTAGCTGTAGCACAGAATTAACACTGAACTAAATTTTTGAGCTACACTTCTACCTACATACTGATGTGATCTTCACAGCTGTAGTATCCACAATCCTCAATCACTAATGGGGTTTCACTGCTTAAGGATATAATTAATTCTCATATTTAAATAACAAGACACAGCGGAAGGTGTTGCCCAGGTTCCAACAGGAAGCCAGGAAGAAAGTCAGGGATTAGGGCAGGTCTGCCCAGGTAAACCCTGGCTCCCAAACACTGTGATAGCCTTTCCCTGAGCTAAACGTGGACTTTTCTTTTTCCTTTCCTCAGAAAAGCACATATTTACAACTGTTAACCTGATTGCACATAATGCGGCTGCTGGATGTTAGTTGTACAGCTAATTTGTTTCGCTGCCTGATTGCTAGAATTTAATCAAAGCCTTAGTTAATAAATCTAATAACCACAAAAATGCTTAAATTACACAACCGGTTAAACTGAAATTGAAAACACCAGATAAGAAATGTATTTAGAAACTCTCATAAGTCAAACCCAAACAAAAAAGCTAATGTTCTTCATAAGCCAAGTTGATTTTGTTTCTTTAAAAACACTTCTCAGCAACAGCAAAATACCTGACTTGCAGTTTAAATACATGAAAATATTTTTATACGTACATCTATGAAGGAAGCATTGATGTAGTCTGTATACTCTTGCCCTCTTTTCATCGACAGAATCACTCTATTAAAATCATCTGGGGAAAAGAAAAAGTATAGTCTTACTAACTGTATGTTGACTGCTTGACTGTTAAATTTGTGAAAGAACAAACCCAACAAAATCTTTTAACGTCAAAGTGTGTCTCAAAGACCTTATCCAGGATTCAGTAAGTGTGTGGAGGAGGATGCTAGTTTTTGTGCTCTTGTTTTTTCCATTCACACAGGCTATGGCCAGCAAGGTCTGAATCTCTGTTTTGCAGGTGCAGACATTACAGTGCTGCTCCAGGCTATGCGAGGAATCACACAGAAAATACATCGGTTTAAAAGGTGAAACTGCTGAATTATTTAATTCAGTCCTGAAAAACACCTGATCACAGTAGATTTTACACTGATACAAGTAAAACCCAATTCATTAAATTGTTTGCAGACACTTTTATAAGGATATGACACTTCAGAAGGAGAGGACAGTGCTGTTTGTGTCAGGAAGTTCTCTAAACTTCACAGCAGATGTGCCTGCAGAGAGGACAACAAAACCAAGGGGACGGCTAATGGAACACCCAAAAACATGTGTTCTAGCTAAAAATGAAGGAAACCCAAAACCTACCTCTCTGGACAGTACAGCAGGCTTTGAAAGCATTTTTATTTTACAGGCAGAGAAGTTAAAACCTAAGACATATGCAGAAATTATTTGCAGAATTCCAGCTTCCAGCTTCAGGCAGGACATCTACTCTGGAGTTCTCCCAACAGCTGGATTCTGATACCAGCTGTACCGTTGTCAGCTTACAGACCCAGCACGTACTCACCACAACCTTAGGAAAACCAGGTATTTATAGCACTTGTTTCTATATTTTACAAGTTGATCTCTTACATGGGATAATCTGGATGACTCTAGCTTTCTTCATATTGGCTGGAAGATTGCCAGTTCGCATGTTTTCTTTCATTATTCGAACATTTGTTAATTTCTGTAATAAAACACACAAATGAGGATAAGGGTTCATTGGAACAGAAGTGGCTCTCGCTCACCACGTCCTGTACTCAGAGGGGGTTCCCAAGGGTCTTTATTAACACGGTCAAAACCAGACTGACTTCTCACAAAAGCCACTTCATTGTCCTGTCCATAAGAATGAATTAAGAGAAACAGTCATGTAATTTTTGCATACTGATAAATATTTAAGAATCTGAACGTACTCCCAAGGCATAGCAATCGAGTTTAAAGGTTGTGCAATGATAACAGATTTTAACATCTTGGGTCTGTGTGTTGTTTGGAGTTTTTTCTAAGACACTTTTGGACTATGTGAGCATTGTTTCAGAAGCACAGAGTGCCCATTCCCTTTGACCAGGTCTCAGTTTCTTAAATCTGGCATTTAGATATTTAGTTTCAACAAAGTAGCCACTTTTGAAAATACCTTTTAATGAAAAGGTCTGCCTACCATTTTAGCGAATTATTTCATTTTGTTCTTTGCAGCCTTTACACCAGCAGAGGCAGACTGACCAGCACACCGCCTGTCATTTCCCTCCAGCAGCAGCAGCCCCCAACCAGGAGCTTTGCCAACAGGCACTCCAGCCAGCCGGGCACTCGGTAACTGGCTTTGCATTTCCACGTTGTTTCCAAGTACTAGAAAAAAATTCTCTTGTATAGCCTTCACTTCCTTTACAGTCAAGACACTGACTGAATTCATAGTCATATGAATTTCATTCACATTACTATTATTGCAACCCTGTTCAGAGTATTAACACTCCGCTCCTTCCTTCCTGCATCTCTGTCCACCGGGCTGTGCTCTCCCTGCCGTACATCACCCTGTTCCTGGCACAACCAGGTTGCACGACTTCATCATGGACTGCCGGCCACCAAGTCCTGCAGCTTGGCTCTACACACTTTCGATTTTGCGAGTGAAGGGACCAATATCCTTTATTATTTATTCAGTTTTTGCTGACAGCATTCCCAGGACACGGAAGACAAACACTGCTCTTTTGCCTCAACAATTTTTTTATAGCAGAGATTACTCACCCGTGAGATTGTGCACGATAACAAAACAACAATAGGCTGCTTCTGCTGGGGTGGGACTTACCAGCTGCATTTCAGAAACTATGTAATACACATTCAACTTCAATGAAAATTAATTTAATTTTCAAACTGCAAGCAGATTTTCAAGCCTGTATTTGCCAGGTACTGAGCTGCAGGAGCATATCTCAATTCCAGTAAAATCTCTAGTACTGGCAATAAATTCTAGAAAATAAACCCCTAGCCTCTGAGAAATTACTTTTCAGCTACTCTGTAATACTGCGTTCAATAGATTTTACGTCAGAGACTCCCATACCAGTTACAACATTGCTCTACTCTTTTTCTGGTGTGGGTGAGCTCATTGCTCCTGGGCCAACTAAGTGCTTTTCAGAATACAAGGCAGAACTAAACGTTGTTCTTTGCACTTTAATGCAGCCTCGCTGGCACAGTGGGCAGCCAAAACAAACTTAGGAATTCTGGAAAAAGCAGAATACTTGATGTTTTTGCTTGCTTCCTTCCCTCAGGCAGCTCAATAGTTTTGATTTTTAAACTTGTTGATCAAAAATAAGTCTGGTGGTGTAGCATTTTCTTTTCCCAGTTCCCAATTTCTGATTAAATTAATCTTTTAAAGGAAAGAGAGCATTCTGGGTAACTCCTATATGTCATTTAAGGCTTTAGACCTGTATATAGAATAAATACTTTAGCATAGCAAAAGTCATAAAGTTCTAGCTATTTCCTCAGGACAATAAAGTCTATTTTAAACAAGATTGCAAACTGCCAGTGTGGTTGCTTTCTGCATTTGAGGTTTCTCCACTAAACAGAAATGCTTTTCTTTTTTCTTTCCTCACAGGTCTGGATACCCAGCACGAGATGTGTACATTCCCTGCAACTCTCTCTGCCCTGTCATCACAAAGTTAACGGTCCTGCTGAGATGCAAATTAGGTGCACATAATCCAGCTCCCTCTTCCAGCATTATCTGATCTGGCATCTAGTGCAAGACTGAAAGAATAGTTTCATTTTTCTTTTATAAACAAACAAAAAGCATATAGGAAAAGGTCCGTACACGAACGCAGCTTTGAATGAGCATTTGCAGAACAGGATGTTAAGCAAGGCTCCATTCACTGACTCCACATGATCCATTCACAGCAATCGCAAAATAAAAGAAGTTGCTCCATTTTGATGGAGCTTTTCTTCGAAGGTTACACTTTTCTTGCTTTTGAGGTGTCTTTCTGGCTTAAATGTTTCCACACTTAGATATCCTATGGCAAAAGACTTGCATACTTACTTTAAACTCTTCTTCTAGCCCTATTTTGACAAGGTTTGGCGCTGCGTTCTGTGATGTTTGTAGATGTTTTTCTAAGGATGACACATCTAGTTCCGTGTCACCGTAGAGGTAGTATTCAAGTAAGGCTTGATAAATGAAGGAGTATTGCATCTGGAATGAACACAGAGGCAGATAAGCATACTGCAAAACAAGGAAGTGAAACTACCGATTCTGGCACTTTCATCCACCTAATCTGGTCTACAAGCTACTAATTATCAAAATATACTTTAAGCTAAACCAGAGTTTTCCTGTCACATCGGTCACATTCTCTAAAATTCCTTTTTACGTGCATGGGGAAACCTGGATGTGATACTGAAAGATAACATGCCTTATGGTGGTCTTCACAGCCCTAACACGCCTTTATCTTCTTCCCCAGCCCCACCCTCCTACTGGGCTTTGTTCATTTTCCAATTATCTAGCCATGCAACAGGACAGGACGTACTGGGAATGCACATCAGAGGGGAAATACGGAAGCATATTCTTCTTTTGACCTCTGAAAGTTGTAATTTCAACTGATTAAGGTCCACTTACATCAGTCTGAACCATCTGCGGACGCTGATTACGGATTCTTGAAACAAACTCAAAAACATCAACTTTCTGCTCCGTGTGCATCATGTCTATGATGGCATCTATAACGATAAACGTGCCTGTGCGACCCACGCCAGCGCTTGAAAAGGAAACAAAACCAAACAAAAACCTCTCTGGAATTACCAAGTCTGCAGGAATTGCTACAGCAATAACACAGGGAGAGCTTACACTGTTTATAGTAGATGGAAATATCACTGTGAAAAATAAAATTTGATTTGTTTTAATGACAGTAAAAAACCCAAGGTGTGTAAGTCTTTAGCATAAAAAGTCACCTCTTAACAGCTTGGAAATTACAACATCAGAATTCTATTAGAAAAGAACTTTGGAAAAAAATGCTGCCTGACCAGCTAGAATAATTCAGTCCGAGATGAAATTTTAAATATTTTTTCTTATCTTTTCATTCTTTTCTGCTTGGTTGCTGTTGCATGCTGCTTAGATACTAGTTACTTGGTCTTGCTACAAGTTCTACGCTTCCCAACACGGCTACCCCGAATTATTATTTTTTTTAACACCCTTGAGCACCACGAGAGGGAGCACGACCATTATAAATGACATTACTCCAGCACGTTCAGCCCTTCCTGTCAGAGGAAAAGGGCATGGCATCCTGTGCTAGGCATTCATCGCTCTCCTCTAACCTTCTCTTAGCTTACTTTGTACAGCAACCGCTGTCATATCCACAAACACCTTCTGGAACACGACAAAAACGCCCTCCGTCCTAGCATGCTCAAAGATACAGATCAACTTCCAGCAAGGAAACGTTAGGTTTTTAAATAACACCAGAAAAAAGAAAATTTGCCTGCCTAATATGACTTAGTTCATACCCACATGCACATATTTCCAACAGCAAATGCCACGTGAAACCAAAGCCCCGAAGCCCTCCTGTTCCACCAGTTCAGAGGGACGATGGAGACTAGTGGAACCATGGCGTACCACGGACCTCCACCAAAATTTCATGGAACTTCTTCATGGTGAACAAGCCCACTATAACCTTCTGCCTCCAAATTCCTTTGCGTTTAAAATCAAACTCTCGCTTCCTTTCGGTCTCGTTTGACCTCTGCCACCACAGACGAGTCCACCTCGAGTCCCCCTGTCTTGACTTGCTGCTTCCAGAGATTTTCCTCTTCCTGCGTGCCCTGGAAACCACCTCTGAGCATGGGTCGCTTATCGCCAGTTCACACTTGTCCTTCATAGCTCAGTCCTGTGAGCTTTTACCCACTGAAACCCACGCTCAGCTTCGTCAGTTCCCTTCCCATTACAGATCTGATCCCTTTTGCACATCCTTGTTGCTGCCCCATGCCCCTGCCCCAAGGTTACCTGGCTTCCGATCAGCACTTAATTCAATCCTTGATGTTCCTGCTACAGTTGGTAATTTCACCAGCCTTGACATTTGCCTTGGAAGTTCCCTGACTTTATCCATCCTTAACCTACTCAAAAGTATCCCTTACTCAGCTATTCCTCAATGTAGCAATATGCTCACTGAAAAATTAGATTTCTGAAAACTTCTGGAAAAAAAAAAGAATTGGCAGAAAATCCTGCTCCCCACCCCCTGCCCTTTTATCTGCTCTTCTTTACTTCCAAATACTAAATTAGTGTTTCATCAACTTCCAAAAGATTCCGATCGAGCAGCTTTTGTCAGAATGACTGGGTGATACTCTCATAAAAGCTCACTAAAAATGGATGGTTACTCACTATCAATGAGTTTCCCTTTCCTTTTTTCAACAATTCAATAGTGTCATATCCTGAACCGTAACGGAAATTAAGTGTCACCTCTCTCGTTCTTGATTTCTGATGCAGGCTGAAGTATGGCACTAGCCCCTAGCACTGACACATAACAGTGCCACTGTGTCCCTTTGGACCATGATATTTAAACCTCTGCAGATTTTTATTAAGATATTTTCTGTTTTCCTTTATTTTGTCTCTACTTTTGCTCATTAAACTAAGTACAGCATCTCTTGGTAGTGCAAAATAAAGCTGAAGCCCAGTACGAGTCTCCACCGAACATCATGACAAAAGGCTATAAAAATATTGTGGGTTTCTCAAAGGTAAGACTATGTGAGACTACTGAAATCTTCTTTTTTAATTTAATGCTTTTCTTTAAGTCTCTTATATATGCCACCTGGGAGAGAAGATGAATCCTAGCAAGGCAAGATCTGGATGGAAATGAAGAAACAAAAAGGCTGGCTTGGTTGGGACAAACACGCTCTTTTTTGACAGTAAACACTTCAAGGACTCTCAGAGAGTGTTTCTAGACATCTGACACAAGCAAGAGAAAAAGAAACACGTACAGCAATCTACAACCATTTCCTTAAAAACAAGATCCAGAAAGACAAAGCTGCTATTCTTTTCTTTTTATTCTAACCTCACTACGATAATTGCTCCTGAAAAGACACTTCTCACTCAGTTGTGAGCTTACAGTTGCTATAGAGACTGCAATTATTCTCTGAAAACTGATTTGGAGTTTGTTTGTGGTTTCATTAACATAAGATTTCAAACAGTTTAGCACAAGCCTTTAATAGAAGTACGTTCATGTGTGTGTGACCGAATGAGTGGGAATATGTTCTGTATTGGTATGTAGCACATTTTTGAAACTGCAGCATTTCAGTCTCTTAAATGCAAGTCTTTATTCAAAACTTTCTAGGCACTTAATGGATAATTTACATAGCAAACTGCAATTTTATTGTGGGAGAAGTGGGGGATGAATTCTCAGAGGAGCATTTAGTGGCAGAGGTCACATATTTGTATTACGAGTCTGTTTTTCTGACAAAGAACGTATTTATACCAAACACTGGACATCACTCAGATAAAAAAAGAATAACCCAAACCAACAACTTCTGTTTCAAGTATTAAAGTGACAGCAAAGACAGATCTTTTGAAGTTACTTTTACCCTGGGCTCTCAAAAGACTCAGCATATTATTGCCCTTTACATAGATAATTACAAATATGTAAGTAAATATATATACACACAAACTTTGCAGCCTATGAACAGAAGATTAAAATTTAGCTTTAATATTATACACGTAACTCCAGGCCAAGCTAAGAGAATGGCTTGACGAGCACATACATACCTACAGTGAACCACAATTGGTCCAGCATGGGCGGGATTCAATGTTTTGACTTTCTTCAGGAATTTCAGCATCCCAATAGGTGTGAAAGGCACCCCAAAATCAGGCCAGCTGGTAAAGTGAAGCTGTGTAACAAGCCTCGGAGCTTTACAGCCGTCATGAAGCTGCAGGGAACACACAGACTCAGAGTTTGACATTTCATTTTTCATTCAAAGATTTCTAAATAAACTGCTGTGGTTATTTCTGCCTTTAATTCCTGCAACATTTGGAGCCTAACACAAGGATTGGAAATTTACAGTATATGTAAAATACAAGCACTGAGCAAAGCTACCATGCATTCTTAAAATGCATCTTTGCAGTGAAAACTGGAATAATCCCAGGATAGGATTGCAAAGAGTAAGACTCACAATTTATGTTAATAATGGATCAAATCTTAAGTCCTTTTTATAACAGAATCATAGAATGGCCTGGGCTGGAAGGGACCTTAAAGACCACCTAGTTCCAACCCCCTGCCACAAGCAGGGACACCTTCCACTAGACCAGGTTGATCAAAGACCCATCCAACCTGGCCTATTTCATTTATAAAATCCTCAAAACGCTTCTTTTAGCAGCCTCAGGTGAAAACTCACAACAGCCAGTCTAAACGTTCAGGACCTGCATTGCTATGAGAAGCCAAATGCCAGCTCTTCCCATATCACGTATGAAAACTGAAAGAAGGGCTGTGCCTCTAATGGCCAACGACCGACAGGTTCATGATCGGACCTACTCTTCAAGCATAAACGAGAAGATGTTACCGAAGCAACAACAGCAGAGCTCAGCATCGTTTCACCTGCATTCACTACACACAGCCTATCTCTCAGGTTAGAAAGCATGTCTGTCTCCCAAGCTTCCAGTCTGTTAGCCAGGGTCAAGGCCTGGAGAAAGCCAATTGGTTTTGTAAGATGCCTTGCCTCCATCAAGGGATAAACCAAGCCTGAGAAATGCATTCTGCCAAGATCAACAAGGGAAAGGCAGCCAGGTCCATTCATAAAGTTTCCAGCCCTTTGGCTCATCCAGCACGTATGTCTCTGCACCATTCCTTCTTTCCCATTCTGCTTTCTGAGCAGTTTCTCTGAGCATTTTTGTCAGTGATGATTAGTCGCTCCAAAGCGATCTCCATGCTGAATCTGCAGAGTTCGCTTTACAGTTCAATACTTGTAATTAATGCGGAATGAATCCACCCCTATTTTGAAGGCTTCCAAGCTGTCTGTGTAGTTCTACGCAGCTAGACGTGGTTCATCACCTCTCACCAGCCCATATTGTCTTCAATCTAAATTAGATGACCAATCTAAATTACCAACAGAGCAGCCCTCCATTCAGAGGGTGAGATCTCCAGCAGTTTGCTCCCATACAAGGCTACACACTGTAGACAAGAGCAAAGTCATCCCCACCAGCTCCCTTGTGATCTAAAGCTTTAACTCATGCCAGCGACCAAGGACACACCAGAAATCAAGCTGTAACACTGGCTGACATTGGCCAACCAGATGCCCAAACACATCCAAATCCACTCACTTATTTATCAAACAGAAATCAAGCTGTAATACTAGCTGATGTTGGCCGACTAATATCCAGAGATTACTCCAAATACCCAAACATATCCGAATCCACTCATTTATTTATCAAAACAACTTGTGCCAAAAAAGGTCAAGACACTGCTCCTGTGCTCCCTCACTGACAGTCACAGGGCATGACGTTCTGTGGCCCTGGGCTACAGGCAAGAAGAAACTGAGCAGAACCTCTAGCAATCCCTTACACCACCGCTGATGCTATGCCTGCTGACCCGCAGAGCTTGCCTCTGCGTAGGCGAGCTGCTGCACCTTTCTCCATTTGCAAATATGTTTAACTAATTTCCTGACTTTTTTATGCAAATATTCGACGTTGTAACAATTTGCTTTAAAAACTGACATGAAGACCCAGCTAGAGCATTATTGTTACTTACTGACTGAACGCAAAACTTGCGGATGGTGTAGTCCACCAGAACTATGCAATCCTCCACGGACACGCGGATATTTCCGTAAGTCCAGCACCCTTGGTCAGGCCAATACTGATAACATTTTTCCTGTACAAAGGTACGGTGAGTTTTATAAAACAAGCCTGCTTTCATTGTTGGTCACCCATCAAATAACCATGTTATTTGAAAACAGTGTATGTTATGCATAAGAGCATGCAGAGTTTCTCATCTGGCACAATACAGCTTTGACACTTTGTTAGCACTATCAATGCTTAAATTTATGCAGGGAGGGTGAGAACAGCTTTGAAGTTGTTTTTTAACCTAGCCAGACCTAAACAGCTTTTGGTTTGCTTTGGTGTTTTTGTTAGGTGGTGCCTAATTGTGGGAACCGTGACGTCTTGACTCTATGTTTAAGTGTAGTCAGTGAGAAGTGCGAGGCAGTTCTCATTTGGAGTCATCAGCAACATCCAGATGTAGCCGTTCTGGCCTCTCATATTGGGAATGGGCTCTTCTTATGGACAGCCTTTGCTGTTTGAGCTTCACCAAGCAATAGTATAACTGCAGCAGAATAAAGCAGAAGCACCACCGCAAACAGGAAGACAAGGAATGCCCATCCTCCTAACTGTGGTGAGCTGACAGTGCCCGAATTACATTGTCGTTATTGTAAAAAAGGCACAAAACAGGTACGAAGGCCAGCTGTCACACAGCGATACGGCACATCGTGTCTCACGAGTGCACCCTCATCTCCTTCCCAAGGCCAGCTACTGCTGCTTATCCCCGTATTTCCCCATTCGCAGGAGAGGTTGCCCTTGGAGGGTAAGACAAGCCCAGCTCGCCAGCACTGCCTCTCCTTGCTCCCACAATCACCACGGAAACACAGGTTGGTTTTTTTCTCAGGCATAAATCTGTGAGGACTTTATACATATTTCAAACAAGAATGTAGCATGCCTAGTGTGACAAACTGTCCCCCAGGGGAAACGAAAATAATTTAAAAGTATCTTTTATGTTTCTGATGGTACATTTCCTTAATGTTTTAACTTGGCTTCTCAAGTCTGCGAAGCAGGAATGAAGCTTAATGTTTCACGTTTGTAATGTGCATCTCAGCATGCAGCCAGTACGATGGGAGGAGCGAGACATATGAGGAGGAATGGGGGGGCAGGAAGGAACAGCATCACTCTCACAAAGCAGCAGCTTTGGTTTTCTAATTGTTTTGTGCATGTGCCAGAAAGAATTTTGAAACCTAATACTCAGAGAAATGAATACAGTTTTTATCTTCATTTGTAACCAAACCCACCCATAAGCACAGCCTTAGAGTGTGATAAAAACACAGGCACAAGAATTTGCCTTTGGCTATGGAGGACAAAATCAGCTATCAGAATTTTTTCACTCAAGATCGGCTTACAGAAATTTGTATTTTGGAAGTGAAACCTCTACATTTATGAGTAGAAACTCAGATGTGCTAACAGGGACTGGAGAAGGAAGTGGTCAGAAACGTGACTGGCCAGACACAGCAGTCAGGACTGCTTTTGGAGCACGCTCTCCTCGAGACATCCCAAAGCAAACTGAAAGCTCTTTACCTCTTTTCTTTCTTTCAGGTTGGTTAACATGACGATAACAGCCGACTTCTGCTCCCATATCATCCTCCAGAAATCATTAACTGTTTCTTGCTTTGGTCCTGCAGGCAGAACACAGCTCTGCTCAAGAGGGGTGATGGAGACCAGCGAATCACAGTGTCAACAAACAGCCCCTGGCACTGGGTGCCCATGCAGACCTCTGTTTACTACAGAGTGCTCAGGTTTTGAATATAACACAGGTTTCTTTAAAAACAAAACAAAACAACCAAAAAAAACCCCAAAAAACCAAAAAACCCAACAACACAAAAAAACCCAAAAACAAAATCCCAAACCACTTTCTTACACAGCCATATGTGCTCAAATCTACATTTCTTGCAGATATCGCCTCTCTTGAAATATTATTAACACTCTTTTAAGTGGACTGAGGCAGGAGCATCATTTAGGATTTCTACGTTGCAGCTCTCCCTGACACCAAGGTCCAGCATTACCTGTGACCACAATGAACCACTGCCTGAGAGCTCCTTGTCATGCTGGACAGGGCAGGAGTGTTTTTGAAGGGCAGGGGCAGCTATTGCTTTGTGCCTGGGACTGTGGTGACAAAGCTCCCCAAATCTGTGACTCAATACAGCACAAGAATTGATGTGAAAATGCAAATTTCTGTATCAGGATTGTTCAGAGAGAATGTATTATCAGGAGACATCAATTTGCAAGAGAAGCAAGGCGAGGGTGGAGGGAGTAAGGCGAGCCCTCTGCACTCCGAGCAGCATCTGCAGCTCTAAAGGCAGTGGGTTATACCTCATGCTCAGTTTAATTTCATTTCAACTGTAGCCTCTAAATCACACCTCACATTTGGCCACCATATGCAGCTGAAAAGAACCTTTAAACCAGGTCTAAAATTAAATATGTTCAGCCAGAAGATGTACAGACTGAAGAAATGAAAATAAATTACCTTGTGCTGCTATAAATTTATTCTTCTCTTTATAACCCTATGGAAATAAATATCATAGCAGTTAAAAGATGAAATGCCAACATATGCTAGCAGAAAAATACTTATTTAATTCACAGACAAAGTTTGCAGTTTGGCCAACAGCGGACAACTGACACCTTACATCTATATACGATGCATTAATGTAGTCTGAAGGTGGGACTCCATCGATTTGGGTCAAAATCACTCTGGAATGATCATCTAGAAGAAAACATATTGCAAACACATTTGCATGTTAATCAATCTGCAAAAGGAAGCAGGAGGCCAAGCTAAGCACACACTTCCCAAAACAGCTCTCTCCCATATTGTCCCTAGTTCTCACCAAGAAACTTTCTCCACAAACGTCTTGCTTTGCTCCCAACACCTGGAGGCCACCAGGACTGTAGCTCTACACTATGGAAGCCCAAACTTCTCCATATTTGCTTGCCCCAAACTAACCTGAGATCCTAAAATATCCCACTTGACAGTGTAATTCTCTACCCCACGAGAACTAAGGCTTCATAACGCTGCACCTGAAAAGCACTGCATGAAAACCTACCAGGAGAAGATCAATACTAGAGATATGCCATAAACCAGACAGGTTTCATACATACAACGTATAAAGAACATTTGGACCAAAGTAATTTTATTACTCGAGTATTTTCAGCAAATGAACACTGCTACAAGCCTGCTCAGTACCAGAGTTAACTGTCTGATTGAAAAGAAAAGGTAATGTCTTACATGGCAGGATGTTAGGGTATCTGTTTTTCTCCCTGTTTTCTTCCTTATTTGCCATTTCAAATGTTCCCTGCACATATCCAGGTGTTAACGACTGGGGGAAAAAAAAAAAAAAAAGGATAGAAAAGTCAATGTGTTAGAAACCCCCTGACTCTTGACTGTACATGACTTAGAGAAAATCTGCATTTATACATGTTGCCTTGGACCTAACAGAATTAAACATATTTTACTCTTATTGGGAAAAAAAACCAAAACAAAAAACCAAAAAAAACCAAAAAAAACCCCTTTCATTACTCTGTAACAGGAAACTACGTCCTGCCAGATTTCACTACAGAAAATGAGTTCAGCAGTTTTGGAAAAATAAGTAATTTTTCCATCAGAGATCTCAGTTATTTAGAAAATTGTTACACTCTGAGCTGCTGCTTTAAGCTGCCATCTGCCGTGGTGATTCAGAGCGCCGTGACCCAGTCGCGTGGATGCGCCGCTCCGTCGAGCTTGGCTCCAACAGCCACTTTTAGCAATAACAGTTGGTTAAATAATATAAATAGGGTTTGATTGTTAATAGCTGTCTGCTAAGAACATTAAATATCAAACATCTTGCTGAGACCCACAGGTGAGGGCTCAACTCTGGCAGAAAGGGAAGAAGAAAAAAATAAATGGCAATTCTTTCGTGTTGAAAGTCGCTGTATGAGCACAAGTCATATTCTGCAAGTAATCAGCAAGATCTAAGACTGCGGATAAATTTAGTCAGGCTTAAAAAAAAACCCCAGCCTTGCAGAGCAATCAAATGAAAGGAAGAAACGGAGAGGAAGAGGGTGAAGATGAAAACAAGGAGGTGCCCAAGGTGGAGCCCCTCCACCACCACAGCAGAAGCTGCTGAGATGCCACCACCGGGGCCAAGCCGCCGAGCCCAGGCTGCAGCGGAGCCCAGGGCAAGGGGAGAGTCAGAAAAGGCACCGTTCATCAGAGACATGGCACGAGGCTCCTGCCCTGTGCTTTCACCTGCCCCCTCACTGCAAATGGTGTAATGAAACTCTGTTCTTGTTTACGTTTCTTGCATTGAACTCCTAAAAAAAACCCTGTGTTGGCACGTTGGATCCCACCAAGGTAAAATCCCAGCAGTTTGGGAACGCGCAGCCACCTTCTCCCACCCTTCTTCTACCTCCCACTGCCCAGTCTGAATCACGTAGGGGAAAGGAAAAAAAAAAAAAAAGGGTAAAGTGACTGTACAGCTTAAAGCAGCTATCCCTGCTTGCCTGGCGGAGAGCAGCACTTGGGTTTCCCCCTCAAAAGCAACAGTCTGTGTTGTCAGGGTGATACAGGATAAAAGCGGCAGTTTGGGGAAGACTTCTCCACCACCACAGAGGAAACAGCAACGTGCGCTTGTGGGTTTGGTTGTTTGGGGTTTTTTGCTTTTTCTTTTTTTTATATCGCTTAAACTTGTCAATGTAAGTAAAAGAACAGAAAGTGAAGCTTAAAAAAAGGGTTGAAAACCAAAGCTGCTTTTAGCAACCTGCTTAATTCCTTATTTGAATGAACCCCATGGTTTTCCTAATTAAAATACAATTTATAAAACACAGAAGCTTAATTTCCGTTTTACATTAAAAGAAATAATTAGCACTTCAAAACACGATTTCTTCGAACTTCCAAAGTCAGGCAACAAATTCCCAATAAAGAGCAACAGAAGTTCAGCATCTTCATTTCAAAAACTCATGAAAAGTAATTATCTCTGGCACACCACTCCCCGTTCCCCGCTCCTTACTGCTGCAAGGCCCCGACCCTCCCTAGGTACCTCCCTGTGTCACACTGCATGGCCCAGAGCTGGACCTGCACCCCAGTGCAAGGCCACAGCCTGTTCCACTGCTCCCACCCATCCTCAGAGCGCAGGATGTGATTCATCGAGGACACGCTTCATCATGTCCTCTCCATCACCCCACGAATCACGAGGAGATAATGAGTCTTGGCGGCGTCGGGTCATCTGCTGCCACCGCTTCACAGGAATCTGCCATCTCATCTGCTCCCGCTTTGCAGGAATCCTAAAATCTCTCTGAAGCTCCGGAGGGGCTCGATCTACGCCAGCATCAGCTCTTTTTCTCCTTTTTTTAAACTGAATGAGCCACAGGGACATCTTAAGTCAAAATTAAAACTTCCAAAGCAAATTCATACAGGAAGGTTTTCAGACATTAATCTGAAAATCAAGGCAATAAGCTACCCATCACAAACTTCAAACATCCAGCTCATCTTGTATTATGGATGATAAATACATGTAAGGGCCTATACAGGCAGGAATACGCAGTTTTCAATTTTTTTCCCTCTTTTTTTTTTTTTTCCTGTGAAGAAAGAACACACTCTTCCTAGTGCCCTATGTTCACAAAGGAATCAAATCATAAAAAATGAAGCAACTGAGAGCAGAGGGAGCCTCTGCTGTCCTCAGCGTATAAGTACAATAAGTGCAACATACTTCTTAAGAGTAATTTAGGCTTTAAGGATAAAAACACAAGTATTGAAGAACACCACTAGGTACATAAATCTAAGAGAACTGTCCTCAAAAATCCTTTCCACTGACTGTGTGTCATCACCTATCAGCACTTGCTTTGTTTTACTTTTCACCAGAAAAAAACCCCATGGGACCAAACTTCTCTGCACATGCCTGGCCAGTGCTGCCTCACCCCACGCACCATTTTTGGCCTCAATCTGTTTCAGATTCACAGCGGAGCCCCTGGATCTGTGTTCCCAGGGATGCCTGGCCCTCTGACATGTTAGATCCAGCTGCGTGAAGCAAACACCACAGCGGGCAGAGACCCCCTGGTCCATCCCCATCAGCCCAGCATCCCCAGCCCAGGGCTGCAGTCAGGGTCCACCGCAGCTCAGCACCTCCCACCCAACAGCTTCTACACAGGGGACAGCTTTGGACCCTTCCAAAACCTGCAGGACTTGGCAGCTACTGCTTCGAGGGGCAGATGCGGCTCTAACCTCAGCTGGTGGGAGGATGGAGCCGAGTTCAGGGCTTACACATGCTGGGGATGCTTTGGAGGAGAGGTCACCACACAGATGCCTGTGCTGAAGGTTCTGGATTTCTCAGCCCCTTTCCTTCCAGCGCTGCAGTGACAGGCTTCTGTTTGTCCGCTTTCCTGCTTTATGCTCCAGTATCAATCATGAGGATTTCTAACTGCCCTTCACCCTTTCAACCTCAGGCTTGAGCAAAACAGTCACATGTCCACTCAAGCAGCCACAGGAGATACAGTGGGAACAAAAAACCCCAACCAACAAAAACCCACATAAAGCATCAAGCAGACTTCACGTACTGCCACCCCCCATCTCTGCTCAGACTGCTCGTTTGTGGGAACTGGACCCCAGTTTTCAGACTCAGCGCTTATGTGCAGACAGAAACTCACATGCTCACAGCACGGTGCAGAAAATGATCCAAGCAAAGCAGGTTTTAAAAATAAAAATAGATGGCTTGTTTTCGCTTCTAACTGGAGAACAAATTAATCAGGAGAGTCAAAATTCACAAGTGCACATCTTGTCAAATTAGTTTTCACATTCATTTTGTTGACTTTGATAAGTATCTCCACAATGCTCTCTCTCTGATAAGGGCAAGGAAATTATGTGTTTTAAATATATCATCAAACAAATTGCAGATATAAATATGATACCAATTAAGAAGGTAACTTAACAGACTGCGTAATCAATGCGTGCCTAGGCTTTAACAACTCCATATTTGACATTTAAGCTACTGCTCTGTGCAACTTGCTTCTGCTGTGAAGTGAAAAGAAATAATTAAAAGTATGGAAAAGGCCCCCAAACGCAGATGTGTGAGAGCAGACTCATTGCGCCACACTTCTCCATAGAAACTGGCCCTGCAGCAGCTCGCCACAGATCCCAGTGAAGACTCGTGAGTATGACCACATGCGACGGAAGCTTCGGTTTTGGGCAGAAAAGAAGATCTGCTTTCTGACCAAGGCAACACTTTAAAGAAAAACTTTTAAAGTTGAGATACTTCAAAGAAACGTACGTGCTGGGGCACAGGGCGCTGCAAATAGGGAAGCAAAGGGATGATAATAAAGAGCAAAAGGTCAAATTATGAAAAAAAAAAAAAAGTCAAACCTCACTAGGGCAATATTAAAGGTCACGCTGTGTCTTCTCCTCTAAGTGCTTCTTCCTATAGAGGCGAAACACTCAAGACTCCCAAAAAAACCCGCCACCACCTTCAAGAAAATCAGTGCTAAGGAGATTTACATTCAATTTTCCTCTCCTCCAGCTTTCAGGCAAAACTAAAGAGCTTCTTTAAATGTTAGCAAGTGTCGCACAGTTTATATATTACCAGTTTGGCATCCCCGTATCATAACAGTCATTCACGTTGCAGATTTTGTCCGGATCAAGGCTTACCAAGTGTGACAAAGCGCGGATGGACAGCACCAGCACACTCACATGAGTGCTCAGGCTCTGAGACACCAGCATCATGCACCACTCTTACAAAAACTGTTCATACTTGCGGGTGTTTTGGTTTGCCCCCCACTTCTCGCCACGCAGCCATTCGCTCCAGCATGAGAGCTTACATTAAACTCCTCCCTGAAGAGCTTCCCTTCGTCTGCTGATCGCATCCGTATTTCCTCTTCAAGATTTTCTACTGGAATAGGGAAATACTTCTTTGGGCCCGAGGGAGACCTACTGAGCAGCATGACCCGTTGCTGTTCTGTCACGACAAGGAAAGTACGTGTTACAGGCATGTCCAGAGCAACAGGTAACAAGCTATTACCAACTATAAATTAATTTTTGTGCTGGAAGATGCCAAAACATACTTCTCACACAAGACTTCCATCAGTGATAAAGCTGATTTGAATGAAATAAAAACCCCAAACCACAGGCTAAGTAGTTGCTTAAAGAACAACCACTGGTAAAATGAATGATTTCTGTATCGACACCAGATTAAAACGTGGCCAAGTTTTATGTAGAAAAGTAGGTTCCTTCTGCTGACAAAGAGCGGACCAGCCCAGAGCTGCTCTGCCACAGGGCTGGGGCTGCAGGGACAGCTCTTCCCGCCCACCACCAAAGGGATGCTGCCAGATTATTTCACTTGTGAAGGGGCAATAATAAAAAATATCTTTAACTTGACAGTCCACAGAAACTCTGCACCACGATGAGCCGTTGCTCTCAGCTGCCCCAGCCCAGCCCAGCCTGCCATGGCTCTGCAGCAGCACGGTTTGGGACGGGGATTGCTGTGGGCGCTTCCAGCCACCGGGACCTCGACTCGCATTGGGAAATAAAGCCCCAGGACCCCTTCACCTGCTGCCTTCCCCAGCATGACTGGCCACCTGGAAACCGAAACGTGTATCCCCATGGGCGGCTGGAAGAAGCGGAGGGATTAAACCCCCTGTTTGGTGAAGACAAGTTTTACTTACAAGCAGAGGCAAAGAGAAAGGCGGACCGCCTCCCTGCACGCCAGTAACGATGGGGCTACTTCCAGCAGCTGCACTGGCAAAGCAAAACTCCCTGCTTGCTGCACTACCCTCCATCTCCCGAGGGCACTACCCGTGGCAGGGATTGCCAAGCCGCGGGGCTCCTGTGCACAAGCACTGACCCAAGAGGAAGCTGAGGGGTATATTTAGAGGTTTGACTTTCTCTAACAACTGCCACTGTGTTTGTTAACCCCCTCTTCAGTTCACACGTAGCAATGTGGAACTGGCACAAAGCACACACGTCCTTCTTTTTATCATTAAGTGTTTCTCTTTGTTATGGCTAAAATAATTTGTAAGCAAGAAACAAAGAGCCCCTCCATATTTGCTAGGTTGGAACCGAGCCCCACAGAGTAGCCCACCTGAAGGGTTCCCCGCTAACAGAAATAAACCCAGCATGCTGAGAAAGCCAGGGCAACACATTTCAACTCCTGCGCGTGTTTTATTTTAGTGCCACCGGCTTACATTACTGCTCTATCTTATCCCCTTACTTTATTCTCTTTATGTTCAGGAACCAGCCAGTAATTTCACAGAGTTAAGGATCTCTTTTCCCCCTTTTAAGAAGAAATACTACAATTCTTTCTCTAAATACAAACATCACAGTGCTAGACACCTGGATCTCAGCTGGCATCCTAATAAAACATATACAAAGAGCACGACAAACATTTACAAAGAAGCATTTTCTGTATCACAACTTGAAGTGAAAATTATTTAAAACTAACAACTGAAAGTTAAGATTATATATATATACATACTTAAATATGGACGTCTGGTTGTTCTTTTTTTACACTATTTTCTCTTTAACAGCAATCCTATCACTTATAAACAAAAAGCAAACGTAACAGTAACTGAATTCCTAATCAGCAAACAAGTGTGTACATACACAAACAAAACTCACAAACAAAATTCAGACTGAGAAGGAAAGCAAATCTGCCCATACCTTGCTCTTCTAAGATCCCATTTGGCATCTTTTTGTCCCCAGAGTTCACAACAGCTTTCCTATGCCTTCTGAACCTGAAATACACGCAGCACATGAATCTGAGGAACTATGTTGAAAGGTAACAACCATGTTCCCAAATCAGTCTTTACCAACCATGTAATTCTGGAGAAACTCTTTCTGTTCATCTTCACGGTGAAGAGAGCCACCACCGCCACAGCACCCTCCACTACGCTGTGACGGAGTCTCCCGCCTCACCATAAGTACGCATTTCATTTCCTTGTTAGATCATATCGAAACAAAACTGAGCTAGTTCTGCATACAGAGCTCCACACAGACCTACCTGAAAAAATAGCCAGCCAACAGAATGAAAATGATGAAGACCAGGAGCAGAATCAGCATCGAAGTCAGTAGGTCCTTGTGTAAATTGTTCTCCTCTGTAGAGTCTACGTGGATTGAACACAACAAACGTGAAACATTACAGACACGGATTGTCTAATCTGCTATAGAAACTCTGCTTGGTGTATCAAAACTCTGTGGTTCTCCACAATAATCTCCTCGTACTTACTAAAAGCATCACAAATTACTAAATACATGCAAAGCTGAAACTGGAAGTTCAGTTGTTTTCTTTTTCTTTCCCCCTGCCCCCTTCAAAAGCAGAACCATGTTAGCTGCTACTGAGCGTATCAAGGATGCTTTTTGGAATGACTGATTCAGCAACGAATTTACTTGTAGTTAGAGCAACTTGTAACTTGTAGTTAGTGGGTACAAGGTAGTAAGCTAAATTCAAAGCCCATTCCAAAGGTCTGCCACAGCACCCTTATGCGCGTCCGCTGTTTCTCAGCTAGCGGGCATGACCCAGGAATGGCCCCCTCTGCCCTCGGCACGGATTTGGTGACCCCAGAGGTACAGTGTGTTTCACACACATCTCACTGAGCAGGCACAAACACTGCTGCTGGCTGCACCACCCTGCAAAGCACGCGCTGAGCATGATGGAGGGGGAAGCCAGGAGGGGACTGCGCAAATCGCAGTGTCTTCTACGGCTTATATTACATGCTGTCTTATATATATATGTTACATTATTTATAAGATGCTATAGAATATATTATATATAAGAAAAAGTAGGAAAGAGAAGCCTTAACAAATCACAATGGAGATTAAAAAATACTTCTTTGTTATATCTAGCATAAATTGCGAGTCTCATTCTTCTGTTAATAGTGGTTTTATGTATGTGAAACTTTACATTTGTTCAATATATACCACATTAAAATCATTAAAAACCCACCATGGTTCATTTAAGAAAGCAACACTCTCAGCCTTACCCTTCAGCAAGCAAAACAAAACCGTGCTACCTGTTTTTCTTTCCAACTGGACAAGTAACTCCAAGTCAGTGTAACAGCAGTGGTGGAGACCTTGCGGAGTGGGAAGGATGAGGCCTCCACACCTGGCGCCACAGCACAGGGAAGAGATTGATCTTCCCCCAGTTACAGCCAAGGGAGCCCCCATGGCAGCAGCCCATGCTTAGGGCATCTGCCTGGATGGTTCCCTGGGGGTCTGGACCCCCAGTTTCTCCATCATTACACCAGCCTTCCTCAGCCTCCTTCATCTGCACTGTTCATAAATCTTAGCAACGTACACAATTCCGAAATTAAGACAATTTTTGTTGCTGGTGGTGTGGTGTTTTTTTTTTTTTTCTTTTCTTTTTAAAATAGATTTACACACTTTTAATGAGTTCTTCACCATTCCTACAGCGGTTTCCGAGAACTGCAGCAGTGACTCTGCTAACACCTCTTGCATTCTCACCTCCCTAAACTCTGTGTTTACTTGCAGCAAAGGCTTTTTGAAGAGATCTTGCCACAAGCCTCGACATAAAATATCATGAAAGCATAACAGTACAGTAAATATATAGGAGTATATAATGCCTGCAATATTACAGAAAAGAGCTCTATGCATAAATTGACTGTCCAAAACTGATTGCTGCGAAACCATCTGAGTGTTGATTTGTATCTTGTGAGCAGCTGGAAACTGTCTGGATGCTCAAACAGGGTATTAGGGCACAGAAAATCTTCCTTCAGAGGCACAGGTGCACCAGGGGCATACAAGGAAAGAAGGGATCTCAAGTCAACATAATAGTACAAAGGAAGGGAAGGCCATAAAATGTATGAAACTTGACATTTAAGTGGTATGTAAAAGTGACAGGCATGATGAAGCTGTAATCAGAAACCACCACTTGACACGTTTACAGAAGAATCTCTCTTGGAAGGAGTGTCCGGGTGAACGCGCAGCACCAGAACAGCTTAGCAATGTTGGTGTGGTGCTTAACAATCCTGTGCTCAGCGTAGAAACCAAGGTCTGACAAAGAAACAAAGAGAAAAAAATAAAAATCTACTTTTGCCCCTCAGAGGCAAAAATGAGCCACTTCAGAAGCTTAGAAATTTCAGAATCGGTATCTCTGCATCCTCCAGGATTTAGGGGGTTTGTGTTAGTTCTCATCATTGGCTGTGTCAAGACCTGTGACACAAAGGGGGAAAAACAAGTTTTGAGTCACGAGGGATTTAAAATTTCCTTCAAAAATCACCCGTCTCTTCCTTTCAGAAGAACTGATGTACTTCACACCATGTTTTTGTGGTGTCTTTGGAAAACCGGTTTCCAGACAAACACAGAACGCCTCAATCCAACCCAGAAGGGAAGTTCAACCTCCTGTCAGACTACTGTCTATATTTCTTTCGTTAAGGACACAGCACCCCTGCAATGACTGATGCAATTCTCTGCATCAGGATCTCACCTCTCCTCCTACCATTTCACAAGGAATTTAGGTCAAAACCCACAGAGTCCCTTCTTGCTTGTACATGGGCACGTCTATTTTCAAAGCCTTGCAGTGGCATATCGATGGCTTCATCTCTGCAGAGCCTGTGTGTAAGGCACGGTGTGGTTTTAAAATGTTCCAGTTATTGCATATCTTTTCTTCATTATCTGCATCAATATTTTTTTTAAATGCAGCCCAAAAATTGTGAGAAAGTTACAACCAGGCTTAGGCCATTGTAGACTCAGAGGCTGCAAGATCTTTGGCCAACACAACTTTTCTATGTATTAAGTGGGATCTTGATGGGAGCCTAAAGGACAGACCTAATTTTTTTTTTCAATCGGTGTGGCTTCAAAAATTGGCAACCGAAACATCTGAGGAAAGGCACACAGAAGAGGCAGATGCCCTCTACAGCAGATCTCTACTGCAGCCACCGCCAGGGAAAATTTTCCTCTGCTCCAGCACGAAGAGAGCTGCCGTCCAAAAGCACAGGGCTTTCTGTTTGTGGCCACACAAAAAAGATCATCCTGAGGGTGGTTTTTTTAAGACATACAATGAAATAGTGACTTTCATGTTGACAAGGGGAGGATTATCACCAGGAGGATGGTGGCAACCCCTCGTGCTTCCCCTGATACCCACCAAGGCTGACTCACAGGTTCTTCCCAGCTCCATTCCCGGTGCTGCCGGCCCAGCCATCTGAATGGCTCTTCCTGGAAACGTATCACGATTTCCTTCAGGGTTATGATGTTCCCATTTTCCGTATGTGTCAAAACCAGAACCACCCACAAGAAAAAAAGGGAACTACCAGCAGTGCAGGCACATCAGTAACTGCCTCGCAATCCTCCCTCCACACTCTCCCAAACACTGAATTTCTTCATCCCTGGATGGGTTCCTTTGCAAGTAGGGCCTGAACAGTAAAATAGCCCATAAATAAAAATGTGATTAAACCACTTTTTTCCTCCCTTCACAAAAACAAGCTGACAAGGCAAGGTGCATGGTTTGCCCTAGACAGCAAGTCAGGTGCCTGAAATTATCTTGGTGACTGATAAAAACCAGAACAGATATCGTTTATCCGAGCACAGGAGAAATCCCACAACAACAGGCTTTAATTATTCACAAGTCTGAACTTCTTTTCAAAGAACAGATAAGTTAATCCTCTACCTCTCCAAAACTAAAACTAAACTGCTCTCACCCATTACTTGGGTTAGATGTCAAGTGGTTTTCTTTCTGGGTGCATGCTTCATCTCTGCTGTGCCTTCAACAGACACATAAACGTCCTTTGAACAGTGCTCAACCTCCCACCACAGGGGCTTTTGGGCTTTTTGCACCTCTGTTTTGGGTCAAAACTGTTGTTTCAGACATCCAACCCTGCAACGGACCCTGACCTCCTCTGACATCTATTTCACACGAAGAGTGTCTGTCACAATGTCTTGACACAGACATCTGTCCCATGGCAAACCCACTGCACACAATCTTAAATAGTGCCACATTATAAAATACAGGATTATTAATAAAATTCTGGTCAAATTATAATAGAGGTGTTTTGTCACCTGCAGGCACAAAACCCGATGCTTCCCAGTTTACCACAATGTTGGTACTTGCATATAACATCTACCAAAGTAAACACATCCCCAACATGCGGGATACAGGAGCTCTTAGACATGTCGCTGCTGAAGAGCTCGGTCCAGCTTGCATCAGCTTCTGCAGCCAGCTTGCCTGGTGGCCCTGCAAGATCTCCCACGCTGATTTAGGGGATACTTCAGACTGGATAATCTATCATGCATGAGAGTGCTGAGTATCTTCCATATTGCTCCTTCACCGGTTCACGTGTCAAAGCGCAACAAAGCATCTTTAGTTTTTATTGTAGTCTTTCAATGCTCCTCACATGCCCCACAGAGCAGGTAACTCTCAAAATTCACTGAGAACAACTGCACAGAGCAGCAGAGCTCACCAAAGCACGCACAGCCCCGAGACAGAAACCCTTTTGTGGACCACCTTGCTGGGGCACGGGGATGCTACTCACAGCACAGACGCGCGTCTGGCACAGGCTGTCCTCATGTCACCGTTCAGACTCATGCAGAGGTGAATACACACTCAAGTGACATATTTCGGGTGGTCCTTAGTACTTTTTGTGCACAGAGGCATATTTTAAACGTCTGGATTGGGTGAGGAGCAGAGCTTTTACATTAGATTTTATTGCTTTAAAAACTTCTGGTGATTACCTTCATTTCGCTGAACTTTCTGTTCAGATTTAGCAGTGATTGATTTATTATAATTAAGCCTCTTGCATATCAGTATGTGCTTTCTATATGCTGAAAACCTATAAACTTTCATAAACTGAAAAGTTTACTCAGAAGTTGTGGGTGTTCCATCCCTGGCCATGTTCAAGGCCAGGCTGGATGCGGCTGGGAGCAGCCTGGGCTGAGGGGAGGGGGCCCTGCCCAGGGCACGGGGTGGGACTGGGTGGGCTTTGAGGTCCCTTCCAGCCCAAAGCAGCCCATGATTCTCTGATTATAAAAGGAGAACTCTCCTCCTTTCTCAGTTTTCATCTATCCACCCTGTCTCCTTGAGGTCTGGCTGAACTTGTGCTGTGATGACTGGGCAACAGAAATCCTGGTTGGCACGGGTGGCCATCATGCAGACCGAGCCCCCTCATGCAGTTCTTGGGAAAGAAAACCCCAGCCCTGCAGAGAATTGCTGTTCCTCACCGTGCTTCGACTGCGGAGAACAAGCAGATATGCAGCTGATAACCAGGAGATAGGTTTGATATGTATGAAAAACAAACCCAATCAAAAAAAAAAATAATAAAGACAAGGGGAAAAGACAGGTAGGGAAGACAAACCAGTATCCACAGCCAGCAGTATCCACACAGCAGCAGGCAAGCAGCAGCAAATGCAAGACCCGTGCCTGCATTTGCCACCCTGGAGCCGCCTGCCGCAGAGCACAGCCCCGCCTGCCACCACAGCCAGGAACCGCGGAGCAGGTGGGGTTGGAAGGAACCTTCATCCAGGCCAACCCCCAGCCCAAACCCACTTATTTCTGAAGTTCTGCTTTTCAAACTAATTCCTGAAATTGACACTCTGCCGACAAAGCATCCCTTTGGCCTTTAAATACAAAGTAAAATGAGCCAGATTCCTGCTTCAAAACTCATTTTTCTGCGGACGCCTCATTTTCTCCAGGAAAGCACCACCACGAGTCTAGCGTGAAAGCCCCCCCCTCTGGGTCGCGCCCTGGCTATCGTACAGCAAGGTTTCATTCTTTCTATACATTGCTTCAGTTATAAATTCATTACCGCTGCATGTTAATACATTGTTACCAGAAAGAAATTGTAAATATAGGTATGAAACCCATGAAATATTCATGGAGTAAACACTAAAGGAAATTAAACATTTGAAAAGGACTTAAAAGCTTTACTACTACGACTCCCAGGCTGCTTTCACATTTAAACTATGTAACAAGTAAAAATACAAGAGGCAGTAAAAGAAGCCTGACTATGATTAATACCGAAGAAATAATTAACATTTGAGTAACCAGGAACTACACTGACAGTATCACGTACAAACAGTCTGTCACACATATTTGATAGCATAAAGTTTTATCTACTTGAAATATACATTTCTTTATGAAAATCCAAATAAATAAATACTGGTTTATATTTATTTAATACAGTTGGATACTTTGAGTAAATGGCTGTCCAATTTCTCCAGTAAACAGCAGTGCAATAAACTCAGAATATTCTGATTTTATGAAAGCGAATTTTCATGGTAGCGATTTCACGGTACTCTTATAGGAAGTAAAACGGCATTAGTACTGAAAAATTGAGCCACACACACCAGGTATCCAGGTTTCAAATAAGAATAAAAGCAGCATTTTAAATTTTAAAACATTTGTTGAATTAAGCTAAAATGATAACATGCAACAAATTACAGCTATTCCTTTCAGAATCAGAAGCATCTTATCTTTTTGTATCATTCATCAAATTAGCATGCAAAAGGAAAGCTGGATTTCTTTTTAGTATCCTTCAGTTCTTTCCATATTCTTTTAAACAGAGTTTTCTTGACACTTCAATCAAAAAAAAATATTTCTTTTGTATTAGTTCAATGGCTACCAAATGAATAACACAATCCTGTTATATTGGAACAGCAATATACATGTGCGTGTACTTATCTACCAGACAAAATTCTTCTTCGCTTCTCACTGCAAAACAATTAAGGCTTTGATATTTAGGAAAAAACAATTAAGTCGTACTAATCATTTCTGAATCTAATCATATCACTGGAACAAAATTTTAATTAAAACACAGATGATAAGATAATTCTTATCCATATTTTCATACTTAAATTCAATATGATTTTGAATTAAGCTTTGACGATAAACTGCACCTGTGGAAAAACTCCCTTTTGACTAATTTTATTAAAATTCTGGGAAGTGATACAAATGATAGGTTACTTCCCTTTCCCAATTCCTATATTCTCACATATTCAGACCAATATTAGTAACTTGTTCTTCTACTGCTCCAGGTGTCAGAGAAGAAGCAGGGCACTGACAACTACTCAACATTTCGCAGAGGCATTTATTAGTAATTTTACACTTAGCTAAATTTTTATTTATACTAGCAATTTATTTATGTGGAAACCCCTAAGCAAAACAGCACTAAGACTGTCACTGCTAACGGCAGAGCCCCTTGCTCCCCTAACCCTCCGCTTCCCTGGTGGAGGTCTGCTGCTGCCCAGGCACAGCCGGGATCAGCGCCCCTCCACTGTGCTCCAGCCACACATCTCGGTGAAAGCAAACCCCTTACAGCTAACTTACTACAACTAAGGACCAGAACATTCAAAATGGCCATCAGCTATGCCTGGCACATCATTCTCACTCGGCTCTCCTTCCATACAGGTGTAAAGCTCACAGGCAGATTAAGAACAAACCAACCAACCAACCGACTCACCCACAAGAACACCCTCCTGTAAAGACTGGGTGTCAACAGCAGTCACCTGAAAGCTTATCAAGATTGCACCACACTGATTATATGGAACATCATCAGCTTTATTTCCCTTCAATCAAGTCCACAGAGCAGCTATCCCTTTGGAAATCCCCCTCTGAGGCGAGCACAGTGTCACGCACTGCCAGCACTTACACAGCGGACCACTGCCTGGCAAACGCTGCTCACCAGCATGGGGGGTCTGAAGATAGCTGCCTAGGTTTACGAAGGACAAGGTGCAAGTAAAATACACCATCCCATTACAGGACATAATAGCAGAGTCAGTATCTTAATTAAAAAAAACCCAACAAACCCTTATTTGACTTGAACAAGCCCCTCTCCAGGACTGTAAGGTGTTAGGATGTAGTTGTAGGAGAACTTGAAGCAAGTGGAAGAAATTCTGAAAACAGAAATGAGGATGAATAAAAGATGCTGTGGTGGACCAGTGGGTAGAAGATTGCTCTCAGGTCTTTGAAAAAGGCTTTTTTATTTTTCACCTGACCTAATCTTATGCAGAACACCTGCACTATTATCCTTCCCCTCAAGTCTTGCCTTAGACAGCTTGTATTGTTAGAAAACAGCAAGCATATAAAGGCCATCGTTCCTCATGTTGTTTAAGTATGTTCATCCTGTTATCTAACAGATAATATTTTTTTTCATATTATCCGTGTCCAGGTCCCATTATGTTAAGAGATCCACACTGACAGCTCCTGGGGCACGGAGAGCTAGCAGCCCAGGCAGGAGACAACATTCTGAGCTTCTCCACCTTTCCCAACGCTATCCTGTGATTTCCCGTACGTGGGAAACTGGAAGTAAAGTGTAGAGCACCAGCCATATGGAGATCAAATACAGAGTCATCTGGCAAGATTACAAGCACATCAGTGGGGTCAAAGTCACGGAAACATATCCATATAGCACCAGGGGGACCTCACGGAAGTCCCTTTTTTCCACACCCACTCCCATCCCTGCAAATTAAGTGATGTCCTTACTTGTTGTTGGTGGTGGTTTTGGCAATTCAGTTCCATTGGGTGGTAAAGCTTGCACAAACAGAAAGCTAGCACAGAGCAGCGGGAGCGAGCAGGAATGTTCCATCCTGGACCTAAAAGAAAATGAAAGCAAAAGATAAATTTTTCAGGTCAGGTTACTATTGCATTTTTTCCTCACGTCATAACAAAGCTAAAATAAAAAGCAAGGTTTACTTTGTACTTGTATACAATATTATACATATATATATGTAAGTATACAGTGCTATACTTACAAGTATAAAACTTGTTTTATCCTCTCCCATTGCCTCATCACTTAACCTTTGGTTTTGATGCAGAAGGAAAAGCAAAATAGCAGTTCTGCACACTACGAATTCATTGAAAAAGTTTTAAATCCAAGAACGGGAAGATAACACTCAGCCATCATTCAAAGACAACAGAAATCAGGCCAGAAAAGCTACCCTACATCAGCAGAACACAGCAGCTGAGGGCACGGAAGCAAGGAGCCTGGAAGTCATTTCCATAGGTAAGAAGAAAACTGAAGTACCAGCAGCTGCAATCTTAAGAATAAATGCAAATCTTCATAGTAAATGCAAAAATCACCTATTTTTAGCGGTTCCTGCCAGAATTGCATGTGTTAGGCCTTCTGTAACGTGGAGCAGCGTGGGCTGCAGGGAGGGGACACTGCCCCGACGCCCAGCGTGGCCAGGCCCTGCCCGAAGGCTCTGGGTGACATTCCTCTGCTGGACCAATACTCCCCCCTTTTGTGTAACTGACACCCTATTCTGGCATCACAGATGCCTGGAGACCAAAACAAAGAGGAAAAGCTTGTAGCACCAAGCCGACCGGTTAAGAACCATAAAGTTTAAAGTACCTGCAACAAGAGCTTTTCAGAGTTTCCTTATCCCACCTTGATTTCCTATAGACATATATATGATGCTTCATAGACACGTTCTTCTGGAGAACGTGTGCCACAGCTGCGACTGTGAGCTATAAAGCATTTCACCAAAGCCTTACCAAACACAGAGTCTTTCAGGTTTCGTGAGACGAGACAGAAAATAATTTCCAGTGTAGAGAAGGTCAGAGAAAACATGCCATGAGGATGTGCTGCTGCTGCTTTGAAGACTATAAGGAAATTAATAGTGGTAGATAAATGAGCTGGTCTAGAAATACTCTAGCTCCTATAAACCGAGGTTCATGTGGAAAAAATGTATGTTGTTATTAATTTACTGTACATTCATCCAGTCCCTAATGAACGTATTATTTATAAGAGGCTGCCATCGCAGCCATTAGCCACTCTTGTGTGATTTAAATGTATTTTCTTTGGCATAACACACAAACTTAACTTTCTGTATTTTGCAAATGGCAGAACACATCCAGATGGTGGCTCTACAGCCACGGCTAAAACTGTAACCAGTACAATACTGCACAACAAAGCTCCCTGATGTTTCAGTATGACATACGTATTATTACAATTTCCACAGGATATTATAGAGTACCGTCTGACAACAGGCAAAAATATCCAGGAACTTGGAAGTCATAAGAATAACCATTAGAAAATCCTTCCTTTCAATGTAAAACGGGATAATCCTCCAGAAATAATCTCTAGATAAGCTTGAATGTATAAAAAACTTACGTAACAACAACTTTCACACCACCTTTTCATTACTTTCTGTGAGTTACTCGGAAGTGAACCTTATTCCCAGCCTCTGCGCTACACCTAGGACTAAATTCAAACTCAGCACACACCTGGTATTCTTTATTAGAAAAAAAAAAAAAAAAGAAAAAAGAAACAGACCAAAAAATGAATTCTCTCCGGCTTGGAAGGGATGTCAGCAGGGGGCTCCGGACCCTGCGCTGCTCGGGGAGCACACAGACCCTCCGAGGAAGGGCACCAAGTAACCTCCTCTGATATTACAGTTCGTTATTTGTTTCCTTTTCCACTGCTCTTGAAGCCCTTCTGCCTGCTGAAAGCGCTCCAGAGCACAGGCAGATTAGCAAGGTAACCCCTTACAGCAGGGATTGCAGGATGTTTTCTGTCCATTGCCCCTATTTTTCTTTTTTTTTTTTTTTCTGTTGTTTCAGTTTGCTGTTTCAAATTCTTCCAAGTGTTATGTGAATACAGGGGTAAGGAAAAAAAAAACTAAACATGAAAGGAAAAAGGCAAAACATTTTTTGAGAAAAAAAAATAGAAACTTTTTTTTTTCTCCACATGGGAGCACACACTTTTTTTATTCTTGCTTCCCTTCTTAGTGTTGAAGCTCAAAGGACCTAGCTGAATATCTTCTCTAACATGAGTGGAGAATAATAAAATGTATTATTAGCATCAAACTTTATTTTTTTTTAAATGTGTGTGTGTGTCCCAGCCCAGCTTCCACCTGACAGATTTACTCATTCAGTTTCTGGGGTTTTTTTCATTACTGTTTATAATTCAAGCAGACTAGATGTCTTAGACTAACACACTCAGTCAACAGCCAGGTTAACCATGAACTAGCCATTCTTGGGATTAGATTAAGTGTAAGAGCTTGCTACAAACTGTATTTACATTGCCTACACTTTCTGTAGCATTATATACAACCTTCCAGAATGTAACAAATTATAATATATGCTGGAAACTGAAAACACGCAGCAGCAGTTTATGTAAACTGTAGGGAGGGGAAAGGAAGGAGGAGGATTTGGAAATCTGGAATAAAGCCAGAATAAAAGTGGAATCGATAGGGAAACGGCTGGCAGGACCGAGGCGCTGAATGCTGTGCTTGGACTGTGCTGCCTCACACCCTCAGCACAGGCTGGCTACATCCACTGCCCTCCGGTCACCAGTGCCAGTGGTTACGGCAGCTCATTTGTGATGGGTTCCACAGTGCAGCACAGCGCCGGCTGGCTCCCTTTGAAAATACATCCAGCTCTTTGCTTTCTTTAAAAAAAAAACAACAAACAAACAACAACCAAACAAACCACAACACACAAAAACAAAGAAACCTAAAGTTGCTGGCAGGCTTCCAAAACACTGGAAGGTGTAAGGAACATCAATGTTTCTCCCAAAGTTACTGTTAGGAGGGTTTTACAGATACAAATACCATGCCAGACTCTTGTATCTGTCCTTTCGAATGTGATGAAGTATAACCTCAGATCTGATGCCCCACAATTTGTCAGAAATAAACACGTCTACAAAGGTGATGCAAATTCTAAGATCTCATTTTTGTCCAAAGCACTTTGCATTTCTGCTTGCCAAAGAAAGAAGGGTTAAAACTTAAACTAAATTTAGGTGCTGCAGCATGGAGGCAAACGCAAGAGACTGCGCTTCACGCAGCCAAGCACTGCATACAGCCAAGTAGTAGGTACTCCTCTTCAGACTGAGGTGGATAGGGAGGTGAGCAAGTTGTAATAACATAAAAACACTAAAGCTTTACTGCATATGTATATTTGTGTACTTCTCATATGGGACCGCAGTGATAAAATCTTTTGTACCACCACCACCCCCAACACCGGCATAGATACAGCAGCTTTTTCCATCCTCAAGAAGGTATATCATGATACAGCCTGTTAAAAAAATAACAAACCAAACCCACAAAAAAACCCCACACCACACACCAAAACAACCCTCCAGAGAGAGCTCTCTGCTCTCCCGAAAAGCACTCCTGAACAAGAACCGACAACTGTATACTGCAAATCAAGCCCCATATTGATAAAATCGGAAAGGAAAAGATCCAGGCAGAGACATTCACTGCCCTTATCACAACTTGGCTGTAAGGTATCAGCTGCCCTGCCTGAAAAAAGAAATAGGAACTGCTTTTGTAACCGTATGAGGATACAAGGCATTTTTATCTACTTATATTCTACTACCTCCAGCCTTTATTTCCTGGATATGCATGGGTAAGCGGCTCAGGCGCTTAAGCTTTAACTCCATGGACTAATATTTTTTTGTAGTGAAGGATTCTTAGCTAGTTCTGATTATCTGAAGCTTTAAAATGTTGCCAGAGATTTCCGTTATAATCACAGTTTTAAAGTCTTCACCGTTACAGAGAAATGCTTCCGTGTCCAGCAGAGAACTTGACACCAACAAAAAAAAGACCCAACAAACACCCAGAAAACCACCACATTACTGTAAAATCACGCAGCTAACTGAAATCCTGCCAAGGAGGCAGAGCAACAGATACCTAAATGCAATCCAGTAAGGATGGGCTCAGAAATCAGGGCACCACGCGAAGCCCCTGTACAGCTCTTCCCAGCGTGGGGATCCCTGCCACCGCTCCTTGCACAGCTCAAGGGGGTGCCACGGGGGATCCCAGCTCCCCAAAACGTGAGAAAACAGCATTATTTTCAGGGATTACCGTATTACTACACATGCTTAATTTCTATTTTGGCCACAGAACTGAATCCTCCTCTGACTGGACAGCTCAAGAATAAAACCTGGCTTTTTAGAAAATACACTAATCTTTTTTCTTTTATTTTTTTTATTTTTTTTATTTTTCTCCCCCCCCCCCCCCCCGTCATGCTTTATGGCACTGCTACAGCTGTGTGACTTTTTTCAAGGGGTCTGATGCACCAACTACTTCAGAGCGGGTTAAAGGGGTAGCCATTCCCTGCATCCTCCTAAATCAGGAATAAACCCATGAGACATCTCATCTAACACAGAAGATGGTTGTGTTTTGGTTTTTCCCCCCAGGCTTTAATATCAAGCAGCTCAGGTCGTGCCCCAGATTTTTAGTGCTAAAAATATCATATTCCAAAGCATAAGCACCATCAATTCAAATAATATAATTAAAAATGAGAGACATGAAAACACTGTCACGGCAGGCTGACAAATGTGTTGGCACCTGGGATGTTTGCCACACTAACAGCAAGTGTCAACCCAAAAAACGGATAGCTTAAAAAGAAAAAAATAACAAACTCACTCTGAAAAGGGAAGGGGGGGAAAGCCACCCTCTCTCCTTGCCCTGCTTTTTCTCCTTTTGCTCTTCCTGCTTTTCACCCACAAACTCAGTAGGTCTTAAGTCCTAAGCCCCAGTGTCTGTTTTCTCCAGCTGGCTGGAGGGTTCCCTCCCTACCTGGAGCTGGGAAGCCGGCACTGCGGCATCGCCGGGACCGGGAGCAGCTCTCATCTCCAGCCAGGCCGACTGCGGCTGCTTTCTCCTTCCCGAAGCTCTGGCATCCCCACTGCACCTCTGCTGTGCCACCGCGGCACGCCAGGCAGCTCCCAGTTACAGCTCAACTGGACTAGCTCTTGCATGCCTTCGTTTTCGGCTAGGACTTTATTGCACCGTTATGTCATAAGGCAGGTATGAAAACATTACTGTAGCATTTCAAAGAAAATTATTTTTTTATTTGAATTTACGGTTTTACAAAATAACTAGAATTAACGTGCTCCTTTCTGTTCCAAAGGAACAGAACGTAACTGGTAAAGATTAATTCAAGACACCTGGCTTCAAGAAAACGGAATAAAGGCAGAGGTTAGCGCCGAGTCCCGGTGGTCCCGGCTGACGGAATGGCCAGGCTCCCCCCTGCTGCCCCCACCATGGGCAGTCGGCATCGAAGCCCACGGAGCAGCGGGACCCTGGGGTCTCACACTCTGCTCAGCGGCTGAGCGTGTCCCACCTGGTGCCCCACCACTCCACGGGGCATCTGCTGGGAACAGCTGGCCAGCATCACTCCTGTTCAGGGCAACCATTCAATAGCCATTTGTTATTGGGAGTTAGACATTAAGACCCAAACCAAATTTCCAGAAGTTTGGTAAAAGTCCCATGATTTGTCCTGCTTTAAAATTTAGGAGCTTTAGAAAAAAAAAAATATATCTGCTATCTTTCCCTTTTCTTGTTTTGAATCCCTGTAATTCTGCCTCAAAGACCTAGAATGTCCTAAAATCCAGGGGGAAAAAAAGAAAAGAGGAAAAAAAAAAAAGGACTTTAGACATTTGCTGAGATGTTTGCGCATGCATTCAGTGCGTTCACGCAAGCAGCAAGAAACTCAGGCTGGGACCTCCCTGCCTGGGAAACATCCCTTGAAATTCAGCCACACCGTCTGCTGCACAGCCATTCCTCAGAGGCAAGTTAGAAAACAACCCGCGATTAAAAGTTTAATTTTATCATAAAAATGTATTTTATGGGGTTGTCTACAGCACACTCCCTGCTGAGTTTTGTTGTACACATACAGACAAGCTTTGCTTCTGACCGCTTCGGGAATAGCAAGAGAACTTAAGGGATAGATATCTAATTTTAAAATCATGTTAAATTTAACTGCTCACAAAATTATGTCTGAGAATAGCAATTCTTCATGTATTCTAGACAAATACCTGCAATAAAGATCATTTAAAGGAGATGGAAATAATTCAATTAAAAAATACAAATTAGAATAATCACTTACACATAAGAGAGAGAGGCAAAGTAGCAATTAACTGAATAAAATGAATTTCAATTTAGAGTAATCAAGCTTGATAGACTGTCTCACTTGCTTAGTCATTTTGTCTCTAATTTAAGTAGGCCAATTATTACATTTGCTTTCGCTTTCACATAAGAGGTCATCATATACGGCAGAGTATGCATGTGATAAAAATTTATAGCAGACAGTCGAGAAGTGACGACTGCTGACGCGCCAGAAGCCGGTTTCTCAGGTAAACACACTAGCAATCTGCATGGCACAGGCATTCATGGACTGCACGCAGCTTAACAAGGATTTAGAGAGAAAATACGTTATCTGTTCAAAAAAGGTACGTTTAAAGATACATACATGAATACAGACATAAATTACCACTTCTGTAATGCTAATTTTTAAATTTTACTAACCTGGTATAGCTGGTCCTATCTGTCTTTCTCAGTATCGTAAGCAAGTCCCAAAACCCAGTCTACCATGGCTAACACTAGTTCAAATCCATTTCAATTAGCAACGCTGGGATCTCCAGTGAAAATAAATCACTGGTTGTCACCGGCAGATTAAGCACTGCATTAGCAGGTCTGCTCTGGAAAGGATTAAATGACATTGTTGACAGTGGGGTTGATGTGCCACCATTACAGAGTGACATTTACCACATTAAAATAGTGAGGAATTTTTCAATCAATCTGATTCTACAAATGCATCCAAGATGAGGAGGCAGCAGCGCTGAGTATGATGATGATCCGTTCCTTTATTTGCTTGGGTTCTTTCATACTATTGCTCGCCAGGATTAGATTCAAAACAGTTATGAAGATGGGCTACGTGACAAATTGCATTAAAACCAGGGTTGATTTAGACATGTTAAAAAACAGGGTCATAACAAACTTTGACTGCAGCCTGAATTTTGGAAGGTACACGTTTCCCACTGATGTATTATATGTATGGCTTACCTACAGCCCCATAGTTCCAGAAATGATTTTTTTTTTAAAAAAAAAAAGAGATTTCTTCTTTCTTTTTCATGTCGTGCTGAGTGGCTCTCAATGAAGCTATACAAAGGCTGTGAAGATGTTCAGACATCGTATCTAAAACTACACAGGTCAGACTTGGAATAGTCAGCTTTCACATCACAAAAATTCAAAATTAGGAGAAGAGCACACAAAAAAGAGAAGGAACTACAACTTCAGAGAAAAAGCGAGAGATGAAAATTATTTTCAAATTCAAAACGGTATTTCCATGCTGTAGTAAAAAAGGTTAAAATGATTAATACATCCTCTCTCTCACAGACATAAATTCACTCTCAAACACTTTTTAAAGAACTCTTTTGCCAGTTTTTGCAGATGTCTGGCCAGACTTGCAGGGAACAGCAGCCTCAGCCAGTGCATTTCTGAAGTAGCCATAACCCACCTCCACTGGCTCACACCAAGACCAATACTGATTTAAACCAAGCAAAGGGTAAGCCAGTCCACACTAACCAGAACAAATGAAACACAATTAATCAGGATGAAACCAGCAAGCAAATTATAATTTATAAAATAGTCCCCCACCTGATGATGCAACGACTAACACTACTTGTAGATGCAGCATTATTTTCAGATGCGACGAGTACCATGACAGATGCCTGTCTTTGAAGCCCAGACTGCTGTAGCCACGATCTATAGTTCCAAAGTCAATGCACCAAGGACGCTATTTCACAACTTTCTCACCTGATTTACAGAAAAGTGCTTAAATATTCCCAAAAATTTAAACACAATTCCTGTAGTTCCTGCCATTAAAAAAAAAAAAAGCCACAAGAAAACCTCAACATAGATAACTATGTGAATTAAAGAAAACACCCTACTAATATATTTTTAAAAGATTCATACCTGTTGTCATGAACTGAGACATTAATCATTAAGAAGGAAGTTAAAACAACTCCTAAAGTGAAGTGTGAAGTCACATAATTTCAGTGTAATTAAATGAGTCATGCTTTATTTAGGCGTTTACACAAGTGCGAGAGGATTCATTCTAAATACAAACGGATATCGCTGCAAAGTGCTCCGTAATACAGCGGAGCACGATGGGCCACCTCTGCAAAAGGCCCCTGACAAGTCACGGGGGCCATTCCCCCCCCCGCTTCCCAGGCTGGACCACCTATGCCCAGCCCACTCCTGACATGTGGAGTCCGAAGCGTGCCTTCAGATCGCCCCTTCTTCAGCATCCCTCAGCTCTGTATCCCGGTCCTTCACATTTTCTTTTTATTTTTACTGTTGAATTTATTTTCCTCTCGTAGATTCAGCCCACTGCTCCCTCTCCCCCCACCCAGAAACACAGATTACAAACTATTCCCATTTGCGCTGCCTACGCTTGAAGACAGGCATCCCCTTCTAATCATCTCCTCAGTAAACTCATTCACAGCAGCAATTCTTCTCGCCTCTCCAAACAGATCCCTTGTAAATCCCGGTAATTCTCATTACTGCTTCCTGGACTCTGTTAGCCCCAGACCCCTCCCAAAGCCCCGGTGCTCTGGGTAGGGGGTCACCAGCCCCAGGTGCAGAGCCCCACCAGTGCCTCTCTTGTAGGTTCATACATTTTACGCACTGTGACATGGGAAGGATCAGACAGGTCCCTCCCCAGGTTCTCCTACAGATGAGAGCTACCAACTCACACGGTGCAGCTTATGACTTCTCCTTCAGCCTCTGCAACTGCTCTGCACCTGCCTGCTGTCCTCTCCACGCTGTCTAATTAGCCAAGATTACTTTCAGTGCCATTAACACAACACTTCCCATGCAAGCCGAGCCATTAATAGACACAATGCGTACCACCACCTAGGCGGCTGTGAAGGCCACACACCTGCACTCTTCAGGGTTGAGTTTTTCCAATTCCCAGCTGCTCTGGAAGCATCTGTTTCATCACATCCATAACTTCCTAACATGCTTCTGAGAAAGCATCACCTTTCTGAGACAGAGGCAAAGCCCCACTACAACATCTACAGGTCCTGCTCAAATCCATAAGGCACGTTACACCGTCACGGGAAGAAGCCTGATGTGACAGGACATGTCACGCCCTACAGATCTTCCCAACAGTTTCCAGTACTGATATTTAGTTGTTTCAAACTTTTTTTTCTGGAAATGGAGTTAAACTGTGAAACCTCCAGGTCCTCCCTGTCTCCTTCCCAAAGCGGACCCACGTGATGCCCTCTGCCTGCTCACACAACAGCTCCTGGCCCCCGAGGCTCCCCAACACAAACCCAGATATCGCTCCAGCCTGTTCACAGATGAGACTCACACAGGCCATCTAGTTTGAAAATACCTAACTTCGCCTCAGTTTTAACTTGTCCCTCCCTTGCTGCAGCCCGAGTTCCCACCCCTGCCCCGGTGCCACCTGCCTGGTGGCTTTGGTTGCCTGTTCCCTGCTCGCCCCAGGCCAGGCAGGAGCCTGATGTGCTGAGCATCCTCTGCCAGGGAGGAGAGCTAACCACCGCTCTTATGTTCTTTCACCTACCTTTAGCATTCAAATATGCAGACCCTGAAAGACCATTTCTTTCAGTGACGCTTAAGCCAAATCACTCAGTCATCTTGTGAAGGCACAGCTGTAAAGTAGAACGACATCAACTCCGCAAAAACAGAAGTCTTTTCAAAAACCAGAAAATTCACAAGAAGTTCGTTCTTCTTGTTTTGGTCCTAGGGAGAGATGCTTTCCTTCATGTCTCAACTGCAATGCCCAGTCCTGCCCCCAGCAGCAGCCCAGGGCAGATCGCTCCTCGCTGCAGTCACAACCTTGACCTGAAATTCCAGGTCTCAGCCCCAGCTTCACTAGGCGACAGCTTCAGTCAGAGCAGAAGAGGCAGAAACTGGAACCCAGAACAGCAAGTCCTGGAGCTCGAGGCCACCACCACTCCATCTGTACATCCTGGCGTCACCGCCCCGACCACCTCAGCCCACCTACCACCGGTGCTCAGCCTCACCCGCCAGCGGCTGGTGGGTGACTCCACATGCTGGCATGACTCCCAACCAACTGCTTCCACGCAACGCACAAAAGCTGCCGTATTAGTATTTCTTGAGCTAAAGGATACTTCCTGAGCTAAAGGAAGAGCTGAATTAGTTGTCTGTATTATTTCAATTGCAATATTTCCGCAGGCTTGTCAGATAATCCTCTAACATGAATCTCCACCGCGTGACATCTTTACAGGAAGAGCAAAATATTTTCAGGTTATTGCCGTTTTCTTACTTATACCGTGCAGCTCAGCTTGGACTTAATTCCCTTTTTTTATGACCACCTTCACCATTTCCTTTTTGCTAATGTACCCAGTTGCAGCAGCGGTTTCTGCAATGCAGGGCTGGGTGCGTGAAAATTAAGAACTACGCCTTGCTCTCAGTCATTAGCCAAACAACTTATGGAAAGCGAGTGGTGCCTGCTGTAACTACTGCTGAATTTATGGAATAGTTAAAAGAAGGCTGCATATCGCATTCATGGCGGCACAAGCCACTCATGCAATTTACATATGGAAAAGCTGATAACCAGCGAGAAGCCAGCCCTCCCCTGGCCCCCGCTCCCAGCACCGGGGACCGTTACATCAGCGCTTTGATGAACATTTGAGTAACCCCAGCTTTCGGAGCAGACAAAGAGGGGACGACCTGTTCAAAGACAGTGTGGGAGAAAAGGTCTCATCTTATTTTTGGCGGAGGAGGTTTATAAATTGCCTGGGCTCTCTCTGCTAACCTCAGCTCGACCCATCAGTCCCTTTCCTCCGCTGAATCACTAGAAATTCTAGATCAGAGGCTAAATCCTGGAAGAGGCTTTAAAGTTTAGGAACAGATACTCAGCATAGACGGAATTACATCCAGATAATAAGTGACAACTTTAAAGTGAAAAGCCCTTGGCAAATCTGTTGCGAGGACGAGCTCAGTAACGCCGTTAATGAGAGGGGCAGCGGTGGCACGGGCAGCGCAGGCAGGATGCCGGTGCTGAGTCAGCAGAAAGCCCATGCTGCGGCCACTGTCACCGTCCCCATGGCACGGCGGCCCCCAGCAGCACACAAAGGAAGCAGTTGTGACCCCTGGCTGGTGGTGGCCCACCCTGCAGGGCAGCTGGGACTCCTGCCCACCGGTGCCACAACCGCACAGCCATGCCGCAGCCCACCCCACCGTGGCCACGGTCCCCGGGGATGTTCACAGCAGCCCCAGCATTAAGAGTTGCCAACACCCAAGCGGAGGATCAAGCCTGAAAGACTAAGCTGAAATTGAAGCACAGAAATTATGGTGAAAATGAAAGAAAAAACTAACATTGGATTACTTTAAAAGTACATGTTGTCTACCATTAGGTCTATGCCACAGCCATTTTGCATCCCTATTTCATATCCAAATGCATCTCCTGCTGCATAAATATTCATTGTTATCCTTCTTGGCCTCATTTTAGATAAATAAAGATCTCCTCAGCAAGGCTCCATTTTGAATTATTTACTATTTTACCTGCAAGCTCACCAAAGGAGAGAGTTCATTAACACAGAAACATGAAGAAATAAATAGTCTGATAAGGCTCTTTTCTACTATATGAAATACTACTTATCCGAGTATTTTCAGGGCACTAATTGAACAATTCAAGGTTGGCCAACAAAAAAGTTCCAGGACTTCTCTATAAAATCTTATAGGAGCCAACATTTCAGGAAAAACACCTCAACTTGTTTTACAAGCTCATTAATATCTTCTAGAATACTAAACAATTGCTACTCATATCCCAAATCAATTACGTTTTACCAAATACATAGAGAGAATCTTTCAAGCAAACACAAAAATTTGCATTTACGTTTTTGTAAGTTTCCAGCACCCCCCTCTCCCAACAGACCTGTGCTGGAGAGTGAAGTCACAAATTAGGGTCACCTTTCCCCGTGCATTGTCAGCAAATCAATCTGCAATGCCTTTCAACCAGGACTCATACATAAATTAGGCAGTCTGCGATTGATTCGCAGGAGAAACCCTCAAGCAGCGGAGTGAAACAGCAATAAAATCTTACAATTACCTTGAGAAGTTGCCTTTTGTTCTGTCCCAGTGGTCCTTTTATTCTTCAGTTGCAGAAAACCTATCATCATACAGATGCTCCCTTATAATAGATCTATATGAATATTTAAAATTGCTTCTTGAAAACGAAAGCTAATTATACATGATGGAAAATACATACAGAAGAATTATATACAGCATAACGGCCAGATTCAATGCTTCTGTTTCAGCAGCAAAGCATTTCATCTTGGAGGAGAGAAGGGGAGGAAGGGAAAAAACAAAAGCACAAGTGTGTGTCCTGTCTGCATATTCAGTCAAAGCAGAAAAAGGAGAACACGACACCTGGATGTTAGAGAATTCATTCGTAACACATCAAGAAAATGTAATACAGAAAGGAAGGTAACAGCGTTATAGCTCAAAGCCGTTCAGCCTAGCAGGGCTTGGGAACCTTACGGGTCTATCCGAAGCCTAGCCCGGCTTTGCACCACAGAAATTCAAACCCAGACAGCGTCCCTGCAGCTAAAGCAACACTCAGGCTCCCAAGTCAAAATGCGGATTTCATGGTGCGCCCAGAGATGGGGAACTCAGACACTGCTTTCAATGCTGGCCTTGGCCTTGGCCATAACACACGACAGCGTGCTAGCTCACTCCTGATCCTTCTTCTGCTTATTTACCTCCACCGTGACCCGAGCTCCCTCCGCACCAGGCCCTTGGAGCTTGGTGGCAGAGGGCTCTGCATCCCACTGGGAAGCCCACAGCCCCTCCAGGCAGGAGGCAGTGCCAGAGGCACTCCAGAGCTGATCTGGTACACGGGTTGTTATCTGTGAAAAAGTATGCAGCCAAGCCTTGGGCATATTTTTCAGGGCACACTTCATTGCTTGGCAAAATTTAAAGATAGTAGTATTTTTTCGAAGCTGAAGATTGAAACGGTCACCATCAATGATAAAAGTTAATGGTAAAGGTTCTCCTTGGCTGGCGTGGGAGGTCAGCTTACTGGTGAGACAGGTCAGGAGCTCCAGCCCCACCACAAAGCTGGCACGGTTCGAGAGAGCTCAGGACTGCTCCTTCCCCTGATTGACTGCTTGAGATCACTCCCGAGCTGCTCAGACCAGCTGCTCCAGGGAACCCCCTCGTCCTGCTCTCCTCCCTGCTCGGTGTCCTCCACAGGATTCCCCCGCTCTGCAGATAACACGTCCACTGTATACTCTGAGTAACATAAATTACTGGACTTAAGCCTTCAGCTGCTTCCCATGTACAGCGATATAAATTTTCAGCAATTGTGTAACTGGAGAAACAGTAATGGTACCAATGTGTTTCAAGGCTTATAAGGACCCTCATCACCTCTGCACATGGCAAACTCGCTCCTCCAGCCCGTTCACTGGGGCACAGAGCTGCCAAGACCAAAAGGAAGAAACTTTTTATGCTGAGTGTGATGACACACCGGTACAGGGCGCCCAGCGAGGTAGTAGATGCCCCATCCCTGGAAATATTCAAGGCCAGGTTAGACAGGGCTCTAAGCAACCTGCTCCAGTTGAAGGTGTCCCTGCTCATTGCAGCAGGGGGTGACCTAGATGGCCTTGAAAGGTCCCTTCCAACCCAACCATTCTATGATTCCATGAAACCCTCTTTCCAGCACACACAGGCACGGCTTGCAGGCAATGCTAGAGGGGCTGTATCAGCCTCTGGCTGGCTGCTGCTCTAAAATACAAAGGCTTTGACAGCTCAGAGCTTTACACATCCTTATACCTCTTGTCTCCCTACTGCCCCACTTGTTCCTACTTAGTCCAACACAACCCTACATCATACTGCCAACCCATCAGGTTAAAATGAGGGGGAGAAGCTTATTTTCTTCTTAACTCTGAACCAGTTTCATGATCAAATCCACAAACACAGCCCAACCTACAGCTGAGCCAGAGAAACTGAGGTGCCTATGTACTGCAGAGCAGACACAGGTGAGGGACTGCAGAGCAGCAGCAGTAAATACAGGGCAGGGCATCTCACACCAGGGATGGTATCTGACATGGCTTGGCCATGCCTGCTGCTGACACACTCTCTGCAGGCAGGTTTCCACATCTCTTTGCTTACAAGGACTGTTTCTTTGCAGCCTCCTTGGGAGAGCTCACGCAGCTCTGCACCTTGCTGATGTCCTACAGACAGGTACCTGCTCTTCAAGCCAAAATAATGTCTTAACAGACATTATTCCACAAGGCCCTCACCACCCCAAACTCTCCTCTTTCTTTAAGGGCAGAGTATTTTTTACAACCACGTCCAACCCTCCTCTCAACTCCTGTAGTGACCTAGATCCATATCTCTGACCTGGCCAACGTGGACCCTCGTGCCTGCAGCAAGGATGCACCACCCGCACCCTGAGCTGCCAGTCAGGCAAGAGCAACTGCCACCAAGCCACAGGCACTCCCCGTGGCCAAGAACACAAACTGTCCCAGGAGAACAGCCCTCTGGTCTGAGCAGAGCATGAACCAGAATTTCCCAAAACACAAGACAGCAACGCAATCAATGTGACTTGGCAAACTATTGTTAAAGCTAAAGCAACAGGACTTGATGTTTAAACTAAACCACTCATCGTGAGGCGAGCAGAGGACCACGCTCACTTTGTACATCCCAGGGGCTCACAGAAAGCACCAGCCTCAAAACAGCACACCTTGAAGCTCACATCAGACACAAATCTTTGTAGCCTTTCTCCCTCTGCAGCTTCCACTTCGGAAACGTGTGTGGGTCGGTCTCTATATATACACGTATCCAATTTTCTTACAAAGAAGCATTAAAACTTTAACTACTACAAGTTACCCCAGAATATTTATCCTTCATGCAATCGAACAGTCTCCTCAGACTGGCAGGAGACACAGCAAAAGAGCAACCAAACCAAAGGTTGATTAAATAGATGGCCACGTGCTACTTGTGAAAACCTGCCCCTTCCAACCAGAAGCACTTCCCATAGACCAGCCAGACAATGCAGTAAATTAAATATGTTGTAAGAAACAATTACAAAACTAATGAAGCAAGTTATGCCAGATGTTGAACTTGCGCCCCAGATAATTTCATGTAACATCTGTTTTGCGACTGGTGTCGTATCGTAGTAACAGTGTGCGGGAACATGCATGGAGATTCAAGGGTAACATCTGTTTTTGTATTAGTTGCTTGCTGAGCACTCATCAAAAGCCTGATACTTCAATTATTTATTTGCAAGTCATTGCTGTCTCGGGAACAGACAGCAGCTCTTCCAGCTCCCCTGCAGTAAGAACTAAAGCAACAGCAGGGCCTGCGTTACACATATACGGTAGCATCTGTCACCAGTGGTCAGTATTTCTCTTCTCCCATGACATTCACTAAGTTAGCAGATATATTTACTTTATATAAATAAATTTATGGTATCACCAGCAGCAGCTTTAATTCGAAATAAGGCTTTGGGACATGAAATGAATCTGATTTTCTCATTCATTATTAAGTTCTAGGCCTGCTAATAAGCCATTTATCTCAAAAAAAACCCAAGGTAGTTACCAATGCAAATTTCTAGAAAGAGTAAAGTTCTTTACAACCTAGAATCTGAAGAAATAAATAGAAACTGCATTTACTATTAAAATAAAACTCGCCAGCCTCTGAGTCATTAGAGATGTAAAATCCAAGCCTACAGCATGTTTGTTGAAGGGAGCAATCAGAGCCTGCGTCGAGTCCCAGGGATGCGGGCACTCAAGCCTGTCTACAGAAACCGTGGCCAGCATCCCTGGGATGCCGAGTGCCTGCGTTCCCCCCACACCCCAAAGAGTCACTGCAGGAGGGCAGGTCACTGCCCTGGGCACAGCTTCAGCATCTCCACAAATGTGTTAACACATGCCCTTCTCCTGCACTGAGAAAATCAAATCCCTCCTGAATAAGCTATCTGCAACTTGTCACACCTAACAGAGGATTAAGGTTCCTTGGCAGGGTGGAGAAGATTTTTCTTTGCTCAAGTCTGAAATAGAAGAATTAGTATCATAAAAGAGGAAGAACAACAACAAAAATTAAACCCAAGAGGAAAACGCTGATCCAGGCTGAGAAAGCCACCAGATATAAAAACTACGTTAGTCATAAGCTAACGCCCTGTGCTCTGCAGCAGTTGGGGGAGGTCAAAAGCAGCAAGAACTCCTACCTCACCCTGTAATACTGTCTCTGACAGCAAAATACCGGTGCTAGATTGTGAGGGCAATTTGCCACTGAAACCATCACTGCAGGAATTCAGTGAATTTTCCATTATTTCAGCTCAGATCAGCACTGGACTGAGAAAACTTGAGAAAACCCAATAAAGCAGCAGTGGGCTGAAGTAAGTCCTTGGAGCATCTACCCTTGGAGGGCAGGTTTACATCAGCTATTAGGGAAGAAATTGTTCCCCGTGAGGGCGGCGAGGCGCTGGCCCAGGCTGCCCAGAGCAGCTGTGGGTGCCCCATCCCTGGCAGTGCTCAAGGCCAGGCTGGATGGGGCTGGGAGCAGCCTGGGCTGGGGGGAGGGGGCCCTGCCCAGGGACAGGGGGTGGGACTGGGTGGGCTTTAAGGTCCCTTCCAGTCCAAACCATTCTAGGATCCTATAAAATGATACCAAATTGCAACAAAAGGGGTGAGGTTTTTCAGCTCTGTACAGGTAATCTAAAAACTATAGTTTAAGCACTGCACACTGGCAGCAATCTTCCTACAAAACGGATTTTAAAAGTTGTTGGTGTTTTTTATATAGAATTAACATAAGAAAAAGGAATGAGAACTTGGAAATTTTGTTGCAATGCCTGAAATAGCCATCCAATGCCTTTATTACTAGGGAAAAAAAAAATCTTCCCTTTTCTCTAGCTGACCCAGGATTATAGCGTAACTTTTACAGGTATATAATTGTCACTAGGAAAGGACAGACCCCACACCCCCACCTCAAGTATACATGTACAGAGATTCCTCATGCAGCTTCGCCCAGGAGGGAAGCAAACAGCGCTTGTTTTGCAGTCCCTGGGATCTCAAAACCTTCGTGTGTCGAAACTCTGCTCTTCTCACACAACGGCATTTCACTCACAGTACACACACGCACTCCCCAGCCTGTTTTCCTCCTCCCTGCTCTGTTGTATAAGTTGCATTAACTTTGAAAGAGAAGTCTTCACTCAATGGAGTATCTCGTTTGGTATGAGTTGGATTTACAAGCCCAGCTTAGCAGGTGACCAACCTGGGCTGTATTCAAACAAACAAATCACTCACCCTTTTCCCATAGTTTACAACATATTCCCAGTGCCCCGGAATTAAACATGCCACATGTTTTGCTGTGTTATCTAATTGGCTTTAAAATATTCTTGAATTAACTAACAGACATAGGGAAGCATAGCTTTTTACCCTATTAGCCAAGTCTCCTTGCAATGGAACCAAGAAATAGGTAGCTGGGAGGAGGTGAAAAACTAAGGAAATTAAAAGCAAGTCTTTGGGTCTAGAAACATCCTCCACTGTTACAGATCTTTTCCCCTGTACTTACTGGTTACTAAAGGATACAGGCACTCTTTACTATCAGCTGCGTGATACAGAGTGGAAACTTAAAAGAAAAAAAATATTACATTAAGCTTAAAAAAAAAAGGATAAGAGCTTTGCACAAGTTTTTCTTCATGCCACTACTTGCACAGTTAAGCTTTAAAACTGAGCTGTAAGTTTGTATACACTATATAATGATGCTACGTATCCCCTTCAAATCATATCACAGCTGAACACCATTTCAGATAAATGATTCTGAAATCAAAGATACAAAGAGCTGGGACAAAATCTTCCAAGGAAGATTATGATCTCTGATGGCTGCGCTGATAACAGACAGAGCTCCATGAACTATCGACAGCTACACCACTGGAGATGTCCTTGCCATGTACCTAAACCACCTCCCATTCATCATCATCTCACTTTTACAGCCCTACAAATTGATGGATTCATGTTAGTTCCTCGAGGCAATGACATTCATATTGCAAATCCAGGCTCCTGATAAGCTACAAAAGATGATTTGTCACTCCTTCAAATTACAGCTGGAAGTACGGGCTCTTGTCCATGATTACCACCGCAGCCTACTTGGGTGTCTCTGTAGTGAAGGAAAAAGCAAAAGCATCTCTCATGCAAGGCCACTCTGTTCCCTGTCCTAGTGAGTGTGCGCCTCCTGTGAGAAACCTGACTGACCTTCAGCTTGAAGATGCTCTGATCAAACGATAAGAAACTGGGGAAAAGAACAGGGCAGGGAAACACAGAACAAAGTTAAAAAAACCCGATAAACACCACTGCCCCAAACAACAAGGCAGGTAACCATCTCCCTTGTTATTGGTGTTTGGGCTACGCTTTGGAACTGCACACAAACCAAATCTACACAGAAATACAATAAATAAGAACAGTAAAATGACCAATATACATGGCAAAAGTGAAACAGTCTGAGAAACATGTTAAAAAAATATCAAAAGGAGATTAAAAAAAAAAAAAACCCCACACTGAAAGAACACTGTTACTTGTTCTTGTTTTTCAAGTCCTCTCCATTCCTCCTGTCTTGACTCTTCCCCCCCCAAGCAGCCCCTGCAATCCTCCTCAGCCTGCCGCTGATGCGCCTACCCAGCCGCTCTCCAGCTGCACCCTCTATGCCTCCAGCCTTGCAAAACATCTGTTTTCTCAGAAACAATCCTTTCAATTGTATGCATTTTTGTTATTCTGATACAGGAAATAGCTCAAAACAGAACTGAAAGTTTCCATTATTTTTTTGTTTTGTTTTGTTTTGTTTCATTCACCACCAAGCACACGGCTGCTTTGGCTGAGTAATAGTTGTCATAATATTGGTCAGAAGCTACTAAAACGCTACAAGATTGCCTTTTTTCTATTTAAAAAAAATCACTACATTGTTGTACTTATCTTGGTATCAAATATAAGACAGACATCCAGTTCTTTTTATGAATCCAAGGAGCTGCTGCAGCAATAGCTTGTTGAGCTATCTGACAGGGGTACACTGAAAAAAATTCTTTAACTTCCATGTCTGAGTACCCTGCCGAGGAGACTGGTGTTGCACATCCACTCTTGGCAGATATAAAGGAATCCTGTTCAAAGACATGGTTGGGGAAAAGATTAATTTACCTTGAGACTGTGATGGTATTTTCATTATTCTGCTAGCTGTAAATAAAAGCAGGATCATAACATCAAGGCAATGAAACACAACCAGAACCACATTTTACACTGAAGCTCTAAGCATATTTCAGGTGCTATCAAAAGACTAAATACTAACCCAAACTTATTTTCCTAATAATACAAAAAAAGCTGGTATAGACCAATGCTTTTGTGCTACTGTTCACAAGGAAGATACACAAGATGTAACGGATCAATACATATCGACTTACAGCACTTTAACCGCCTTTTAAAAATGTATTTTTTGGGAAAATAACCACCGAAAATATCCTGTGTTTCTGGTCTATGAGGCCATACATAGGGGTAACCATAAGCAAGGAATTCTTACAAAGAAAACCATTATTGGAGTTTAATGCCCATGCCACTTCCCTCCAGAGCATCCCGTTGCATTGGCAGAGGCACAAAGCCCCTAAGGAGCAGCAGCAAAGCACCCACTCCCCTTTTTCCACATGCACAGTGCCCTTTCCTAACATCCCTAGGCCAAGAAATCTAACCAGAAGTTTTTTCGTATGCATAAAGGATAATAATTTTCCCTATTTCCATTTCAAATCCACAGGTCTGTTACTTCCCTCACTGATTTAACAGTAATTTAAATGTAGGAAAGACAACAGAATCTGCCCACAATTCTTCCACTAGAGCCACTGCTCTGCAGGGTGGGCTGGTGCCCTCTGCCCTGTGTGCCAGAGCTGGCACCAGCATGGCACCAGCACAGCACCAGCACTGCTACTCAAGCAGCAGCTGCCTCCAATCATGTTTAAAAAGCACCTGCAGTATCTCCAGTATAGAAACACACGCTCTCAAACGATGCTAACCCCCTGCCGTTACAGAGCACATATAGGTCGGCCACAGCAACAATTTTTTGAGCTTTTCATCTCAAATTTCCTAGAAATCATGGACTCTCCCAGATGCAAAAAGTCAGCCTGTAATAATGTCCCTGCCCAGTAGGAGCAGCTATCTTAACTGAAGACTGGAAATCAGTTAATTGGAAAAATTATTTACACTTGCAACTAACTCAAATGTATGGACAGACTCAGAATTCTAAGTCCATTTCCCTTTCTATAATTAAATTACGCCACAGCTGTGCACATCAGGCAGAAAACTTTAGGCTGAAGCCTTTATGCATCAGGAAGCATACAGAGAATTCTTCTTCCCTAACTTCTTCTGTCTAATGTTGGATGACTTCTACTTTTTTCTTCTGAATGAAAATATAAATTTAATTACTGGAACATTATTAAACTCTTCCTCCCCTCCGCGCCCCCCCCCCCCCCCCCCCCCCCCACTGGAAAACCAGTATCATCATCCAAGCATTTCAGCTGACAATGACAACAGCCTTAAGCTCTGATCTGCAAGAACTTAACCACTTAGTAATTAATCAGAAACACAGCTGAGTAGTAAAACACATGCTATATAGTGTGCTATAATTATTATATTTGCAAAAATTAGGGTTGTGACTCTTGGTATCTGTGAGCAGCTCTTGGTGTGTGCACGACAGAGTACAGCCCACATCCATCATTTCTTATGCAAGTCAACAGAAAGTTTTCCTTAAATAAGGGCTGACGGATGCATTATTTTTAATCCTTGAAGTGACATGACAAAACTTCCATCCCCAAGTATATACCTCTTCTCCATACACCTGCAGGATGACAGGATGCCTTGTGGCAGGTCAAAGTTTCTGCCTTACACAGTCCTCTGCTCCTTTCCACTCAGTTTGCTCTTAAAGGGGGAAAAAAAAAAAAAGTTACCCTCTCTCCAAGGTATCTCTCTCTCTCTTCATCCCTGACAACTGGAAAATTCTTCACAGGCAGTACAATTTGCTGACATTATTATTTAATTTTATTTTCTTACAGATATTTTATTAACAGCATCCTACAGCCATGCCCTGTATGAGGAATGGTTCTTCATGCTCAGGGGAGGAGTAGGCAATGGCACAATCCCCAGCTGATATTTCTTTCTGTATTGTAATTTTGCAGGAGAAACAAGGCCTTTGCAAAGGCATCCATCGTTGCTCTGCCCCTTGCCTTCCAGCCCCCCTGCCTCTCTGATGACCACTGCTTCTCCAAACCAGAAGCCAGCAGCGACCCCTGGGAAAGGTAGGGGAGCTCCTACCAGAGCGAGCGGCTGGCAGGCAGCAGTGAGTGAGCTGAAGTGGAAGAAAGATAAAATACACACCAGAAGGTACATTTGCAGCCTCTTTGGTGCCTTAAAGATGCCCCTTACAAATGTGAGAATGTCAGGAGGAAAAAAAACCCCACAAAAGTATCACTGTTCATAGCATACAAAATTACAGACAGCATCTCATGGCTAAAGAAAAACATGTTTCTGTACCTGGTGCTTCTGAGCCTTAAAGAAATTTGAATTGTCACAGCCAGAAAATCATCTCCTCTGAAATAGCCATTCAAAAAAAAAAAATAATGAAAAGTAGGTAGTTCAGTCTGACACGGCGCACTTTAGATCTGTCCTATACCTTCATGCTAAGATCATATCACTAATACACAAACATCCAAACCAATGATAAACTGCAAGATTATTAAAGAAACTGTGTAACAAACAGAGTAACGCAAGAAAAGTCCATGCAAATTTATTGGATCCTGTAAACTTAAAGATGCTCAAACCCCTACTGACTCAGAGGACTAAGATTGAGATCGCTTTTATTTAAAAACCTCCCTGTAATGGAATAGTTCTCAGATAAATACGTATTTAGGTCAATGATTCCCTGCCTTCCCCTAAACCTGTGCTACTTACCCAAAATACAGGAATCTGTCTGCAGTGGAGCTGCTGCATCTTTTGAGAAAATGTATCATTAGACCGGGCAACCAAGGGCACTTTATTTATTTTGTTCTGACGACTTTGATAAATAATTACATCAGGATTTTTCTTTCTTCAAAGCCACCTAAATATAAATAGCAACCTTCAATACAGAAATAGGTTTTCCGGTCAACTGTGATGTTTATTGTGAACTAATAATACTACAACTTCTGTATGAAGATGGTTCTTGAAAACCTTAAGAAAAATAATCCACGTTACTCACTGCTGCTTAAGGCAACACATTTGTGCTATGAATTCTGTGTTTGTGAGATCTGATTAAGTGCCAGAGACCTCACAGCTGTAGCAGTCCCACAGTACATTCCTTTAGCAAGGGCAGACTATCTTCTCATGAATATGCAAGATAACTGCACAACCTTCACGAGGCTTATATTGTCTGAATATTCAGCAAAGAGCACACTTCATCTCTTCTAGACCTGCTTCCCAAACACTGATTGCTATGTTATCTCTCACTTTGGACTATTCAGTGTTTCAGCCTATCATGTTATGCTTCCATAAAGGACAAAATTGTGCCAAAGGGTGCAAACTGTCTGAAATGCATGAATCTATCAACAAGAAAGCCAGGAAGAGCAATCATGAGCATTGACAGCAAAGCCAACCTATAGCACCTACAGACATTTCAACATTTACATTCACCTTTGTGTGACTGCCATCCTACAGCACCGCTGGACCATGCAATCCCAAGAGATGTCAAGAAAAGAAAAGGAGTTGGCTGGGGGGCATAGAAGGTTCGCCCTGCACCTTATTAGCACTGACCACAGGTTTTACCTCCAACTCAAACACAAAGCAGCGTGCTGCACAAATGTTCTGCTTGCCGGGTTTAAATATCACTGAAAAATGACAACCTGCTTTATTCAAAATGAGCAAAATCATTAAGCCACAATAAGTATTTGCATACACATGGCCAAACTTTAAACAGTCTGCCTTTTTGCAAGAGCTCCTGTTTAAAAAAACAGGTTTAAAACGCTAACGCACAACACGGGGCTAAGGCCAAGTATGCATAAATGTTGGTCAACCAAAGGACAGCTTTCAAAAATTAGATCCTAAAGTAGATTTAAATATGTGGTGGCATCCCTCCAGCTGCTTCCCTGCAGCACAAGTTCCTCCCATGGGCAGGACTTGGTGTGTCTCCATGGAGGTTCACCATGTTCCTGCTGGTCCACATCCCTCTGGGTGGCAACATTGCTATCAGGTCTACCACCCACTCTCCCAGTTGGGTGCTGTTGGCAAACTGGGCAAGGGTGTGTCCTGCTCCATCATCCAGCCTCAGAATCACACAGCATTTTAGTAGGGTAGCAGAACAGCTCATAAAATTCATGTATAGCCTCCATGTCTACAAATTACTTCCATTGCTGCCTACACACTCAGTAGTCATATTCACCAACTCGGAAATTTGAGCAAGGGAGTGAGCTTTTCTTGTCCCAAAGATGAGAATTATACAATTAAATATCATCACTATATTTAGAAAATAAGCTCTTTCCACTGCAGTTATAATTATGCGACTGCCATAACATTTTGAGCTTCCTTAGAAGTATTACCTGCAGCAAAACACCCCAACACTTAAACATGCACAGCTGTATCAGAGTATAGCTTGAAAACCTTTCCCAGGAAAACCTGGCATAAGGATTCAGTGTCAGTCACTGCTCTCACCCCTGGGCTGTACCACCCCTGCATCCCTGACACTCCTCAATCTACACATTTCCTAACTCCCACCATTTACTATTCCTAGCCCCAGTAAATTCAGAGACTCTTTTTTTGTGTTTGCATTAAGAAAGAAAAAAAAAGTATGTTTCTCTCATCAGAGATGAGCAGAATGAAGATTGAAAGATGCTGGATGGCATCCTTTGATGTGAGAGGTTTACGCTTGACCTTCTGTTTTCCTTCCCAGATATTTATATCCTGTTGGCTCAGAAAACTGAACAGTAGAATACACATAATGACCTGCTAAAGCGAAGCTTACATCCTTCTCCTAAAAGTGTATCTATGGCACTTGGTTCTAACTTTTTTTTCAACAGTAACTAGAGTGATAAATGACAAATCTTCAGTTTAGCTCTCTCGGCACTCGAGCTAGCTAAATAGATGACTCTAAGCAAAATTTATCACTTCAATAATTCCAAGATATTGCCTCAAAAGGCAAGGATTAGTATTTCAAATACGCAAACAAAATTAATCCCAGAAGAAATCGCAGACCCTTAACTAACAGCTGCGCAATCTAATGCATCAGTGTTTTAAACTGCAATGTGCTTGACTCAGCTTTGCGATGACCCCTGGAAAAGGAGAACACTCACATGCCATTTCTGAAATGCATACATGGATCTGAAAGTACAGCTTTATGGCTCATTTATTCATCAACATGAAAACTACCTGGAAGACAATGAGTCTTTATATATAAATAACTGTCAAATAATACTTTTGTGATGCACGAATCCTCACTTCTAAGACATTTTCAGGATTTTTATTTTATACACCTATAATCTTTAATTCCTTTTAATCAACATGAAATACATTTTTTATCTGGAAGTACGACAATTTTGATTCAGTAATAAGGCCGCATCATACGTATGAGAAAAGCAAGGCACCAAATAAGGCTGAGGAAAAGGTAAAAGATTACGTTTTAAATGAGGACAAAAAATTTTGATACAGGCAGCATGTTACTTTTCAAGGAAGGCAAATGTATGTGGCTATCTGCAGGTAGTCTGAACAGGAAAGACATTACTACTCATTATTACTACTCATTTGCATTATTACTACTCATTTGCACTGCAGAATATCTCTGCAGCCCACGCTAAAGTCACAACTGGAGAGTAAACATAGGGTACAAAAATTATTTTCATCATGACCATATTTAAGTTACTTAATTACATTATTTTAATTGTGAATAACTTCAGGAAAACGGCAGCTGTGCAGAACTTTTGAATGCATCTGCTGGAATGCACTTAGATATACCCCCAAAATAGGGTTTCCCTATACGCAACACATACATCGACTTAGGGGAAAGACTATATCACATTGTGGAAAGCAGCCTAATAGCATACACTCCTGACAACGGCTGCAGTAAGCCTATAATACTTCCCTATTCCATCCTTGTTAACCAAAGGATTATGATCCATTCCCATCACTGTGTTCTTCTAACCACTTAAGCTAATAGAGCCAATACATACTTATTGAAATTCTTCATGCAAACCCAGCAAAGCTGTTGAAATTTAAGCCAAAAGCATTAGAATTAGCTTTAAGTCTTCTTTGGGGCTGTTTTCGACATGTATTTTATATAGTCTCATCAGTAATGTGGTTATCTAGAATAATTCTGAGGACTCAACTGCAAATTCACAGAGCAATTTCAGAAATGTTCAAGATCACCAGAAATTGTTCCATTTTGATGTTAACTTGGGAACAGTTCTTTGAACAAAATATAACTTCAAACGCTCGACCAAAGCCTAACATCTACCACTACCGTACTTGTAAAGTGTCCTTGAAGACTTGCTTGTTCAAATGCAGTACAACCTAAGATTACAGTAATCATTAAATAACGTTGGTTTGGGGGGGTTTTTTGTTGTTTTTTTGTTTGGGTTTTTTTGTGGTTTTTTTTTTTTAGAAGCATGGCCAGAGATTCTTCTCCATCTCTGAATGACACAGAACTATATTGGACTACAAATGGGAATGCTGGGCAGGGTTCAACCGTAATGACTTTTGATTAAAAAAAATGAAAAGGTTTTGTTTACTTGGGTATTACTTGCCCAAGTAATATCCAAGGCTGCATCTCTGCAGCCAAGCATGAGTACAAATTACGTATCATTCAGTCTAATCACCGTTTTATGAAACTTGAGAACTCTCAAATCTGTGTTTTTAAATATTCTTTAATTGTCAATATTTTAAGTGACTGTTTACTTTGTAATGAAGACAACTTAATCCCTGGTTCTTATATCACAGTGGCTACGATGGTTTTTTTAAAAATAACAGGTTTGAATAATCAACATGATATATATCCAATACTTGTCCTATCTACACATTCAGAAAAAACCCCAACCATTCTACTTGCTCGGGAAGGAAACGGCATATGGAGCTGATTAATCCCACTGTCATTTTTTTTTCCCATGCATAAACAAACAGAGGAAAACCATCACAGGCTTCAAATGTTAATAATGGGAATAAAGGGGTAGAGGTCAGGTCTTTATCACCAACTTCAACTTCTCCACCTTAGGAAAGGCAGATTTAACAGACCAAAATATTTTTCTTGAAAATAACCTAATGCTAAGACTACACTTATGAAAAAAAAGTGAGTATGTTTTTCTGAGTAATGATTGCTCGTTATCTTCTTGAATTCACAGTACATCTTGGAAACTCATTTTATACACTACAGTAGAAGTAGTACTTCCCAAATTATGCAGAAGGCTAAAAATATTTCAGCAAGTTCCCTCAAGGTCTAATGTTTCTAGACAAAAGCATAAATAAATTCACAGTATCCATAGCTATAATTTAAAAACAGTTCATATTTACTTCTAAATATCATAGGTGTGAGACACCACATCAAGTCTTCAAATTTGGTATAAAGGTACTTGTGGAAGGGTAAATATCCTGTATCTTAGATCTGAAGTCTGGTACCTCAATACTCTGGCAAGTTTCACCAGGCAACTCTGAGTGCCTTTAAGTACCTACAAATGTATGGATGTAGGCTTTTAAACTAAAACATACAAGTACCTTGTGTAAAGCCAGAAGATAAACCCAAGACTCCAACCATTCAGACCAGTGCATAGAAGTATTGGGAGATTCATGTATTTCCCCACACCAATGTCATGAGCTAGAACAAAAATCAACTCTTACCTGTTAAAACACCTACAGCCTTCATTTATAACAGACACACAGAAATCCAAGCAGGGTAGTGTCTTCAGATCTCACTCCAGTCTCCTATGCCTTCTCCATTTGCTGGCTGCAGGCTCTCATCTACTCTGCGTCTTTCTCCCCTCTCTCGTCAACACAGATCAACAGTTAAAATGCAGGAGCCAGAAATAACATGAAAGGATCCCTAATCTTCACCTGAACTCATGTTTCAGAAGAAGCTGTCACTAACTGCGATTAGAGGAGGAAGAGAAGGAAGGAGGTCACCCAGCACAGCCCCGCTGCTGGCAGGCACGGCACGGCACCCTGGCTGAAGGTGAGCTGGTGGACAAATAACCACAGGGCAACAGTCCCCCAGATGCACAAGACTCACTCCTCTGCTCAAAGAAAAAAAATAAAATAAAATATTTTTTTTTTAAAAAAAAGCAGCACGGTCTAGCTTGCCAAGTGAACTTGACTTTCCATTGGAAATGGTAAGACATCTTGAAATTTTACATTTCACATTTATCGGTTAGGCTAAGCAGAAGATATGTAAAATACGTGTTATTAAAATGCCATATGTAATATCATATGGTATTTTCCTACACAGTTCAGTTTCTTAGCTAAAGAGGACATGAAATGGTAATGCTATGCAAAATAAGCTCTGACTCAACAGCACACTGCTCTTGTAATTATCAAACTCCCCATTTTTATTTACATGGTTCTGAGTTTTGTGAAACAGTTTAAATAATTTAGTAACTTCCTGATTAAAAAAATATCAAAAAACAAAGAAACCCCCCAAAACCCCAAAAATTTCAGAGACTTATGCATAAAGAACTAGAGCAAACTGGTATCTTGAGGACTGGTAAAGGATTCCTATGTTAAAAACAGGGTTCTTGCATTCAGAAAATGACTGGATACATGGCTACTTCTTCAAATGTCTTAAAATAACCCCCAAACCCTAGACTTTAACATTCACTTATAGAATGAAGGTGTTCTGATTTTTTCATGGGGGCTACACTCATCCAATTGATGATAGAAACAGATTTTTTTTTTTTATTTTTAATCTTGCACTTGGTAGCTTTATAAATGTAATTAATGCAGTATTTCTTCTAGATTGTTTGGCTTAATCCCATTTCTTTTTCTTGAAGCAACTGGACAGGCTTGCAAGTACTTTCCCCTGAGCGTTAGATAAATATCCATCGCCATTTGGTTTTGTTGACAAGAAACTTTGAAACATGGATGTGCTAGCGCTGCAATCAGACACTGATAATTCTTGGATGCAATAAAATTTGAAATCTTTGTTGGTTTTTTTTTCCAGAAGGGTCACTTATTTTCACTGGTTGCCATGGTGATGTTGCAGTATAGCTTCTATGGGTTTCTGTAGCTTCCCACCTGGTCACGGTAGAAGCTGGGGAGAGGAGCCCTTTGGCTGCAGGCTGAAGCTCCCTCACATAGGCCTGTCCACTCCACGTCAAAGCGACCCACTGCCTTCTGCTGGGGCGTTGGGGGCAGGATCACAGAGCTACAGCCAGCTGGTGTTAGGGGTGCTGCCAGGAGCCAACACATGAAGTGGCAGGGGAAGCGCCGCCCAGCAGGAACCTCTGACCCTGCAGCTGGGCTAACTGGAGGGGTCTCTCCAGCAGCTTCCTGCAGACTCCAAGTGGGAAAACTTCCCCAAACTGCTAAAGAGATTCTTACCCTCTAGTTTCCTACCAACAAGTCAACATCTGCATCGCTCCTGTTGTTGTGCACAACTTGGACGTACTAAAATATTGACTTGAGAACATTCTCCTTTTATTCCAGCCAAGTTACTGCTGAATCAGAACAAGAGATGCATTTATTCATACTAGTCACATTACATTAACCTCCACCCAGGCTTGCTTTCGACACACCCTGAGCAGCACGTTTTCTTCTTTCAGAAAAGGTAAAGACTTTGGACCATGCCATTACTAAGGTCCCACGTAGGACAACAGGCTGCAACTCATAAATTCAGGCAAAGGTGCAAAGTCCCATCACCCACAGTGTTTTACTCTGGGGAAACAGAACAAAATACCTCAGCTGGAAGGGACCTACCACGATTGTCTAAGTTCACCTGCCACAGAGCTGGCTACTATACTTGTCTTTGCTTCTGGAAGACTAAAGCAGAGGCTGGCACTCTCAAAATATGCTCTATCTATCCCGCATGAAAAAGAGATGAGCAGACCACGGTCTGATTTACTGACAGGTTTATCCACTCTTCAAAGGGAATATCTGGTGAGAGCAGGAACTGCAGGTTACACATTACCACTGGGGCAAACCTCCACAGCATCCCGACAGAGGCTTCCTACTACAGAGGAGAGGGCTGCACCCCTTCTGCAACAGCTCCCCGTCCCCGAGCACAAGGTCTGTCGTTTCCTGAAGGAGCTAGTGCCGGGCAGAAGATGGATCTATGGGGGACAACAAATAATGAGGCTGCAATGGCCTCTTCTCATCCTGCAAGCACAACTGTGTTGAGATCTGTGGTCTGTATATATGTACATATACATGTCCAAATATTTACAAATGTTTAATTAAATATTTTCACTATTTACAAATCATTCCTCTTTTAGACTATTAAACTCCAAAATTAAAATAAAGTGCAAACTAGTTTACATCCTGGAGTCATACCTTTTCAATAGAAAATATTTTATTAAATTAAGGAAAGTCAGAGTAAGTGCTAGCTTCTCCAACAATTCCTGATGCCAAACTTAAAATAATTGTGTGCTAAGACATACTTAAGAGATTTACAAGTCAAAAATAACCCCACAAAACAAAAAGCCCCCAACAAGATGTGATTTTCATTTTGTTCTCTTCCTTTCACAATCATGAGAAATCACACACCACCAGTAGAGTCATCGGGAGAATATCTAATGATTTTAAACCTGATAATATATTCTTAATGAACTGGTTTGCATGTACACCACCTTGCAGCAACATGTCCCTTGTACCAATCTGCCACATAACAACAAACCAGACTGTTTCATGTAATGCCCTTTGAATACAAACATGAGGGGGCTTAACAGACCGAAAATAAAAATTAACAAAAAAAAAGCTGCCTCCTTTCCTTTTGCTGCTCACGGTTAAAGAAAAAGGAGGTCAAAGCAATTCAGCTGAAGCTGGTTAGAACTGTGTATGTAGGTTATCCTGCACATCCAGCACCATCAGCACGGTGAGCAGATGCCCAGCTGGGCTACGGCATAAATCCCCCCTTACCCTGCTGAGCAAAGTGACTTCTGCACCTTAGAATGACAACTAAACAGCCTGCCTAGCAAACCTGGTAACACAGTAGTAATAGAAATAATTAAATTATTATATATAAACTTACTAAGTAAGTATACACTGATAATCATGGGGTATAACAAATGTTACTGGGAAAACACTAAAGCAGTTAAAGGAAAAGGAATCGTCAGCGCTGAAACACGAACGCCACTGCCGAGCCTGCCCGCAGACAAGGCTCTCGGGGCTGCTACACCCCCCCCTTAACACACAGAGCCCAAAGAGCCACCGTGTTCGAAACGTTAAGGTTTTCATCTGCAAGCCAAGCTGACAGCAAACATATGTTCAAGTACTGCCAATCCAGACAGTGAAACCTGGTTATCTTGTAATAACTGTATTTTCTTTTTTTTATTTTGTATTTCAGTTGTGCACAGATTGAGTTCGTCAGTGTCCACATCAAAGAACACCACATCCATAATACAGTTGCTTTTCTGAAGGACACAAACATTGTAGAAGATTATCGTCGTGAATAACCACCTGAAAAGTAATTATTCCCTAATTTATAATATCAAGGTCTTTTCTGACCCCATAGACTAAAAGCAAATGAAAACGAAGGTTCTGCTTCCTCCAGACCTTGTTTACACCATTTCAACACACCACGCACATCGTTCCGTGCGTGACATTCCCCTTTTCATCCCAACTGTGCCTGCCAGCTCTAAAGTTTGCTCAGATCTTGGACTGCAGTTGACCAAACGCAGTGACTGCTGCAGCTCGACATGGGAAACAGGGAGTTCCTGTTGCTGCCGCTTTTTTGCTCCATTCCAGTTCAAATTCAGCTCTGACTGATGGTTGCTCCCAATCATTTCTATTACAGTCAGTGTGGCTTTATTAACCAGTATAGTAACCTCAAACTATTTTGAGAAATTTTACGTGGAGAAAAACAGCCAAGTTCTTTAAAAACAGAAAAGATCGTTGTACTGTGGATGAGCCATAGTCTTCAGCTAGGAAGAGCTCCAGCCCTGATACATTGACCCCATCAAAGTCCAAACTCCCAAGACTTTCTGCTAAAATACTGAATTACCTCTTCATCACCTTAACCTGTAGATTTAAGGAGTTACAAAAAGCTGTAGCATACAACTGCTTTTAGAATCAAACTCTTCTCATGAGCAGAGTTCACTGTAGCAATTTGCTCAGACCACCATCACCATGGCTTTTACTGCTGCCAACGTGATCATCTGAGCGTAGCCTAGGCCACCAACAGAGGGAAAGGAAGAAGTTCAACCCAACCATCCCTCACATCAACATCCCCATCTCCAGGAAAGCACCATATCCCTGCCTCCAGTTAACAAGCCTCCTCAAGAATTAGTGGAACATCTTTCTGGAAACAAAACAGTTAAGTAAGAGTTTTACAACCTTTCTATACATTTTCACTGTATACTTTTTCACCATAATCCAACTGCATTTGGTTTAGTGCATTTAAGAGATACACAAGAACGCAGAACCACTTGGGAGACCCATAAAGCAGGCCGTTCTCGGATGAAAAGCTTGGCTGGGTGAGGGCAAGTGTTAAAAGTCATTTCAAAGCATATCCGTCGTTCCCTGGAAATTGCTCAGACTTTTGCTAGCTACCCAATTCAGTACAAAACCCAGCAGACTGCTGGAAGATGGAGACACATTTCCAGGTCTGCTGCTTCATGTTCTGCCCAGTGTTGTAGCTCAGACAGAACATAATTAATTAGAGAACATATTCAGCTGCTTATCATGAGCAACGGTTCATTATTTCAACTCAAACTCAGACCTGCTTAACACTTGCCTAGTAATCCTCGAAAAGTTGAGAAACATTACAGTTTTGTGATGGGAGTAAGTATTAGCCAGAATAATTCGAAGAGCTCAAAACCCTGCGTTTGCCCTCTATGCAAAAAAGAAGTGAAAAAAATCCCGTCTTCTCAGCACAGTGTGACCCTTCTGGAGAAAAGGGCTGCTGCATTTTCCCACCGGTGCCTGGAACAGAGAGAAGTGGAAGCTGATGACTAAAGGAACAACTAAAAATATCTGAAGTAGTCTGGATCTAGAGAGCTGCTTACCCTCACTGCAATTACCAAATAGCATATTCAGTTTCACTGATGTTAATGTGTCCAGCATAGGTTCTTTCAGACCTCAATTAACTTCAAGAAGTACTTGTTTTCTGCAATTAACAACACTTCTTCCTTCCTTTTGCTATAGTTTCTCTTTTTGCCTGACCCTTAGTGCAGTAAATGACTGTCTTACTAGTTTCAAACGAGGTTTGAAGGGAGTGAGTGGGTGAAAGAAGAGAGAAAAATGCACTTCCAACTACAGGTAAACAAGACTAAGAGGAGGAGGATGGGAGCAGATGGATGCCAGCCAATTTCTGAGATACAGCTGTAATTGCATGTATTTAAGCAAAATCAGGAAGACCCACTGAAGTATAGAAAACTGGGCAACTCTGGTACCAGCAGGAAGACTGGTGGCTCCTCTGGGACCTCACCAGGTATGAACAGTACATTGCATCAGATGTATAAAGTCAGTTTGCAGCTTGAGTTGGAAGAGAAATTACAGCCTGTACAAGAACTCCCCACGGCAGCATTAGCAGATGGAGCCAAAAGACTACAGTCTGCCATTGCTCATTCATGAATAAAGTCCTCTTAAGTACGTCTCCATCTTTTTCTTCTTTTTTTTTTTTCTTCTTTTTTTTGTTTGTTTTGGAAGGAGACAAAGAGTTTGGTAGGAGCTGGGCTTCAATCAAAAAATGGCAATGTAGTGATTAATTAGCAGATAATTTCAAGCAGGAAATTTCAAGCAATAAAAGGTTGAAAGCATCACTCAGGGGGAAGGAAGAGGAACTGGCAGATATACCGTAACTGGGAAAATACAATGAGAAATAAATCAAGAGGCGATGAGGCTTCCTCCCCAAAGCACAAGTGACGATGACACTGAGGAAGGCAACCCTGCCTGGATACCCGTGCCTGCATCGTGCTGGGGCAGGAAACACTGATGCTCCCAACGCAGCCGTCAGCAGTGCAGCAGACCTCACTCTCGTAGTTGCTGTTTGTCCCATCCGCTACTAATATGCAATCCCCCCCCCCCCTTTTTTTCCCCCTCAAATATCAACAACGTTAATTAACAAAGAAGCGTGCAAACATATGCTAATTTGATGCAGTATCATTCAGGAATAGCAGTTTGGCAAGAGGCAGTGACTGATGGAAAATCCAGCTATTGATTTTCCTATAGGTTGCTGTCATCACTTCTGTTGCTGACAAATAAACAACCTAAAGAATATTTGCTTTCCAATGACATCTGGTGTCAACAACAGTATGCATTCACTGTCATACTTTCTCCAGAATAAATTGATATTTTATTATTTCATGTGTTTTAAAATCATCACTGGAATTCCTGATGGCATTACTGTTGATAAAATGTACATGTATCTCAAATCCCTGGCAAAGCACTTAACATCCACAGCCAGTCAGCATTCATATCCTTATCAATTCTTTTCAAGACATGGTATTAAAAAGAATTGTTACTCTTGAACATATTTACTAAGGAACAGAAGTATGATTAATAGTACAATAATAACACAATAAAATAGAAGTATACTCTTAGGAAATATTTAGCACAAGTAAATTTTGAGTGCTGCTCAGGGTATTTCAGCAGATTTAGTTATAGCTCACAAACATAATTTTGCAAGGATTTCTCTTCCTTATTCTGCAAGTTGGATTTTTGCATAAAGGAATGTTTTCCTTTGAGGACTGGGATAAAAAAAGACCGAGTGTTTTCCCACCAGCCCTTGACAGCTGTCTCAAAGACACCATGTGCAGAAAATACAGAGGACAGTCCCATTTGGAAGCTCCTCAGAGTGAAATGCGTAACAAAAGTTGTAGATTTGACCATTGTGTTTAGCAATGCTGGCCTATTCCATCCAAAAATATTTTTTTGGTGGAAAATACCCCTCAGTCAAATGTGGTTTGTTACCATGAGAATAACTTTTTGGACTGAGACTGTATCCTGGACCTAAGATCAAAGAGAAATATATTTCTATTTTCGGAAGTAAAGAAGTAGGCTGACTTAAAAGAACAAAATCCAGCGTCTATACGGGACACTTCATTCCATATCTGCGAGCTTTGTTTTCACAACCACAACAGCAGACAACAGCAAGAGCACAGCCCCCAGCCCGGCACTGTCTGGCAGGCGCATGTCCTGCCCTTGCTCCCCTTCAGTGCCAAGCACCAGCAGCATCCGCTGAAGTAACAGGGTAGGAAAATTCCTCCTGTTATAAAACCAGCTGTTTTCTGAAAAGGCAGATTCCCACCACCCCCCCCCCTCCCAAAAAAAGGACTTCTTTTCTCCCCCAGTGTTTTTTACGGCATCCTCTGAAAAAAGGAAGCTGGCAAGAGCTCTGCAGCTGCCCGAGCCATCTGTTTCTGCTTACGGGAAACCTGCTGGTAGCCCAGACTCACATGGAGGATGCACAAACACACACTCCCCTGCACTTCAGACAAGCCTGGCATCGCGTTATTCACTTACATGATGTTTAGGTCACTTGTTTCACATTATACATTGAGGATAAAACACAAGCAGGGGTGTGTTTGCGGGGAGAATGCAAGGACAGGTGAAAAGCACATTTCACACTGCAGCAGAGGCATAAGCCAAGGCATCACCATCACGAGGTTCCCAGGAATGGCTCTGTCCCCCACCCAGGGATTACGGGGACACTGAGGGGTCCTGAGGTCCCAGACACAGTGTGTACGTACATGCTGGGGTTGCTAATCCAACTTTGATGCTTGCACAGTGCATGGCTGCTTTCAGGTTTTTACCAGGGAATATTACACAAATCATTTGTTATTCCAAAATTCACACACACACCCATACTGCCACTTACCTGCAGAACAAGGGAGCACCTGCACATAGATATCGTATGCCTTGAGGGCCATTTCAGAAGATGAATTTTATTTTCATATGGAAAAGAATGTGACATTTTTACCAGAACTGCAGTTTTACAAGTATGAAGACAAGATTATTATGCATCACAGTATATTCCTATTACTTCTTCTGATGTACTAAAAATATGCTGCCAGTATGATATAGCTAATTAAACAGTAACTTCCTAATAAGACAACTATAAACCTTTCAGATGAGCTCAGATTGCCTTAGGCTACAGAAACATAAACACTTAATTTTAGTTTCTGTCAGACACAGAAAGACCCTAAAATGACTTATATGATGCTTTTAGCCCTAGAGGATATGAAACTAAACCAGTACACCCTACTTCCTTTTAATAACCCTTTCTGATGAAACAGGTTTAAAATAGCATCACTGAAATCACCAGTGTAATTTACAGATTCACAGGTACTATGATTTTTACTTCTTTTGTTTGTTTTGCATTTTCTGCTTATATTTTGAGTAATCAGTTCCGTTAAGTAACAAATTAATTTCTCCAAAACAAGGAATCTTTCAAAGCAGTGAACACTTAAAACACCCTCCTAGTTGTCTGTGTTTCCTGGTCCAGGGAACATTATCTTGGTTTCTATCCTGTGTACGTTCTGGACCCACAATCACTCAAACCACAAATACACACCCATTCATTTAAGCCCAAGCCATTGTACCAGCTTCATAGAGACAAGTCGCACACATGTGTATTTTAGGGTAAGGAAAAAAAAAATATATATATAGGCCCAAGAGACTAAGGAAGGACACCCTTCACATTCTATTTCCATTCTTCCATATTTCTATTTCTCTTTTCACCCAAGTAATTGATATTTTGCTGTCCTCCCCCTAAATTTTTTTATTTTTTATTTAATACTCCTGGAGAGATTATTTCAGATCAATCAATGGACAGCCTACTAAAAGTAATTTTAAATCGTTTTCAGTCTTCAATGTCTATCCACTAGTTGAATTACATTTCAAGCAAGACCTGCACATTAGACCTGTTTCCCCTACTCCAGTCCTGTCTCCCATACCTGCCAGTCCCTTGCTGCCCCCCTGCCCCTCCAGCCGTGTCCCTGGCAGATCTACCCCTGCATGACAACATAGGAGACACACAACATTCCCTGTATGTCCCCTCTGTGCTCCCAAAGATGACACACACCTAGAAATACAGCTACACTTCATTAAATTGCATTATACAAACATCATTTTTATTTTCCTGTTATTTACCTGCTTTCCAACTGATGCAGAGATGCCCAAGAACAAACGCCACTGGCCCATGGGATCCATTTTTTCGGATCAGTTGAACGCTGCTGTCTGCCAAACTTGTCTTTCAGAATGTATCAGCCAAAATAAAAATGGTGAGCTTTTTTATAGCATAAATTAAGTCTGTTTGTATAGTCCCAACCTGGTGATGGAAACCCTGACTGCTGAATTATTTTGCTTGCAGCTGTAGCATGTGATAAGTGCTCATCCCACAGATTCAATGGAATAACCTGAGAGACTCTGACCATGTTATAACATCAACATTTTCCTCCTGTGACTGGAAAAGTAAACGCTCAGGCTGATCCATGAGTGGCTGAAGCTTCAACAGAGTGAAGTCACTCCCCCCCCCCCCCCCCCCCCCCCGCCCCCAACAGAGCAGCTACTGAGAACCTGGCCATGTATTTCTATCCCAGGGAGTAATAAGAGAAAATCTGTTTGTGGAAAAGGTGAACAAAATATTTAATATACAGTTCTCAGACTCGTCACACCCTGCTTACAAATACTGAGGAAGGAGGGAAGGGGAAGTTACAGGAAATTTTTTTTCTGCATTTTCCCCTCTTTCCTACAAGTGCACCGTCAGCATACTCCATGCCCTGGCATGGGAAAACCCAGCTTGGTAAACTGGGTCTCAACTTCTTTAAACCTGGTTAACAGCTGCCTTTGATGCACTACTCGCATCGCTCAGGTGCCCCTGCTCTCAAAAGTGGGTTCCTGAAACCTATTATGCATGAGATTAAATTCAAAATCCCATCCTCAGCTACTTCATTTTTTCATGTGTATAGGGAAACATCTCAAGAAGGAAAAAAAATTAGAAATTTTGTGCTTGAAAAAGAAGCACAAACCCAGGCTAGCAGTACCTTTGGAAAAAGTAACCAGGTTTTTATCTCCCAGTCAGGCTAATTTTTACCATATTCTGTTTTTGGAGTTCAGCAGGCTCTGGAGGACTGTCTTTTTCACAGGAATTTGAAAGAACCAAGAGTTGCACTCTGTGAGATGGCAAAGCTAATTTAGAGCCTATTATATGTTCCAAAAGCAAAGAAATCACTTTCTGGGAAGCCACACCAACTGCCAGTGCAACTCACACTCATCTTGAGTAGGGGGTAGGAAGAGGAGAGGTAAGAGTTCACTCACGCACTCTGTGGGACTGTGCATTTCACATAAAAACCGTGAGGTCTTTTTCTTAGACAAGATTACCAATTGCTAATTGTGGAAAAATCAGAAAGGCAGCAGATAAACCTGAGTTAATGAAGTCTCAGAAAGACTCATAAATAACTTGAAGCCTCATTAGATTGAGGACCTGAACCAATTTTCTGGCAAGAAATCTTTCTGGCAGTTGCAAAACCAATAACGGGTAGCTCTGATTTTGCTAGCTTCAAGTCAACCTCTTTCCATCAAGAGAAGAAATGAGGATAATTTGCTCTTATAGCTCTCTGAGTGCAGTACATGCCTGGCAGAACTGCTCACTCCTGCAGCGTGGTAAGGATTATCCCAGAGACCTCAACTGCAGCAGGCACTGCTGGGGTGCCAAGGGCTTCTCCCCAGCTCACACACTTTTCAACAGCATAAAATCCCAGTATATATATATCCTGTATCTGGCATACTGCAGTGACGGGGTGAAATGGAACCAAGCTACATTTACAAGCAGCTCTGCAGCCTGTGTCTGAAACATACCCATTCCTTTCCCATCACATCAGGCATTAGCTACAAAAGCCTGCCCTGCGGCATGCATATTTTGTGCTTATGATTTGCTTTTCCAGCTGAAGTCATTAATGTACAATTTGTGCAAGTTAGCTGTCTCATAAAACTTATCTTAGCCTTATCAGAAATAGCACCAGAGCAGTTCTTAAAAGAAATTGTATCCTCAGTTTTTCTCTCTTCATACTCAAGTGTACTGCATACCTTCCCTAAAAGGCCACCAAAGAACCATAGCCATGTTACTGAAAACAAATGAGACAAAATAATGGGATGTTAACTCATTTCCAAGCTTCAACCAGTTTTGCACTTACTTCAGTCTTAGATTTTTCGCCCGATCACGGAACAAAGCTACATAAAGATATGTAAAAAAAAAAAAAAAAAAAAAAGAAAGAAAAAAAAGTTGCTGGAAAGTAGAACACCAAGTCTAATAATCAACAAAAATGATGGTAGCTAAACTTGGGTCAATATTAAGTTAATACCACCCAGCAAAAAAGCACTTCAAAACAAGAGCAAACCCCAACAATATAAAAAAATCAAAACACACTGACTTCCAAGAGACCTGCTGTCCATAGGTCAAGTAAAGCCTATGCAGGAAAGTGTATTTGTGAGAGAAGAGCAATTTAAGTCATAAACGTCATATGAAATGAACGCCCTCATGTCTGAATAGAAGCTTTCCAGCCGTCACCAAAAACACCAAAAAAGCTTTAAAACTGCACTAGAAGAGCCAAACTCCTTGTCTTTCTGCATCTTCTGCCCACTCAGACATCACCTTCTCTGCCCAGGTCAGCGAAAGAAGATGCAAATGTACAACAGAACACTAACACAGATGCGTTCCTGCTAACAGGAGGTCCAGCAGCAAAGCGCATGCTGTCTGTGCCAGGGGGCAGCGCTTAGGAGAACAACAGTGTTGAAGCAAAGAGAAAAAAAACTTTCAGCAAAGCTACACAAAAACCTGAGATATACCTCAACATTTCTCTTATGGAAAAACCTTTAGTACTTTCATTCATCAACATCCTGGAGACTTTGTTCTTCCTCTCACACACAGAGGCACACAGCTTTGATTCTTTCACAGAACCGACTAAAGGCAGTAACTAAAAATAAAAAGCCAATCAGATCACCTTAAGTTGCTTCCTTAAAAAAAAAAAAAAAAAATCCTATTTCACAGCATGCTAATTAAGATAACAGAACCAATGCCTTGATATCATGATTAAGAACAGTTCATTTTCAGCATTTTTCCTCAACAGCAGATCGATGCAATTATCTGGCAATTTGCTCACTGAATGACTTTCCAAGATGCCTTACTGTGATAAGACAATGCCTTCTTCAAAGTGCCTTTGAGCCAGTGAAAGATGAACCTGCAGGAAATATTTTCTAAGCAATGTACAATTTAATTCTTCAGTAATAAAGCAAACTATTTGCTTCATGAGTAATGACAAAAACCACTGAAGTTAGGTGGAACAGCAAGCCACTGGGTTTTTTCCTCATTTCACAAACAGTGATCACTAAGAAGAATGTTGTGATGGAGGGCACATCCAAAAGATCATTTTTGGAAAATATAAAACTGAAGTTCTTGACTTCATTGCATTTTAACCACGGGACACAGGTGAAGACTGGCTAGCGGGTGAATCACTCGTTCTGCCCTTTAGTCTTTCTGCTCTAACTACATGCTGATTTTCACGATGGTGTTTCACGAAGAGCTGCACTGGCACCTGGACAACATAAACAAAAGAAATGCCATTTTTCAGCAATCTGGAAAAAGGATAAACAGGGAGGTGAAAGGACCTGCAGGTCTTTAGTCATTCAGTTTGGTTTACATGTCCTGATCAGATTTTAGGGAAAGATACCACACCGCTCAATCACGAGCGATGCACACTGGTAAAATAGAGGGAAATGCTGACTGTACATGCAGCTGGTCATCTGTAACCTCAGTAGCCAAGGAGATCTTTAAAAGATCTTGCTAGCTCTGAAAAGATCCCCAGCTTTCTACCCATCCCCCTGCACCCAGGGGCACCGATGGCTCACGGTGCTGCCAGAAACCCAACCAGCCTGCAAAGTTACCTGCACCAGCACCCACGGCAGCAGGGAGGTCCCCAGGCAGGGCTGCTGCCAGTGTCTAGACCAGGGAGTAATTTCTGAGCAAAATGCAGTTTTGTGCTCAGTTAAGCCATGTCCTGTTACCCACAGGCACCAGCTGCCTTTACCAAAAGCGACAGCTGCAGCCCACTAACTGTGTCCCTCCACCTCCCAGCATCGAGAATTAAGTACTTTTCTAAATATTGCCCAAAAGAAGCCACAGGAGCTCTTCTAGTGATTCCTTCAGCAGCAGCCTTTGTAAACCAGCATGGTTCCCCCAGCAGAATTAAATTCAAAACTTACCTGCTTATCTTTCCATGCAGCTTCCCAGCCTTATCCTTCTATAATGATCTAAATCTAAACACATTTTCTGTTGATACCTGATACCTGCAGAGGTTCCTTCTTCTGTTCTGTGGAAAGGAACCCTTCCCTGCTTCAACAAAAATATCTGAAGGAAATAATCACAGACCCAAGACTTCTACCACTCTGACTTAAATAGTGCATGTTCATCCTCATATGCAAAATACATCACTAAAAACACAAAAGTAGATGTATTATAAAATGTTCCAACTTGACCAAAATTGACTTATTTTTCCAACACTGAAAATTCAAAACACGGTAGAACTTTGCGGTAGCTTTCACACATGTATACCACACAAAGCTACATAGATAAAATTTCCTTTACAAACCGCTTCTGGTGTTACACATCCTGGTTTAATGGACTAGGAACAGCCTTATTTTTGATATAAATACTACCACAGTGGAATGGCCAGGTATATATTCTCTTTCCAGAGGATGCATGGTGGTGAGACCACTATTGAAACATGTTACCTTTGATCACCGAAACACAGGTTCACTTCTTAGTTTCTTCAAAACCATAAACTATGGACTGTAATGATGCTTCTGCTTCACTAAGTCAAATATACTGATCAGGTTTACCCTACAGGAAAGCAACCCTTCCCACATTTAAGCTGAGCTCTCACTTTGCCCTATAGCCTGTAGTAGCATTGATAATTTAAGCGTTTCATAAATGTAAAATTTTACTCTCCTCTGAATCAATAGAATTGTTTTTGATTTCCAGTATTACACCAGCTAACAGCATAGCAAAAATCACAAGCATACCAATACACCTACTTCATGAAAATTAATGTAAAATACAATTCAATGAACGACTGTAACCAGAGGATGGTTTAGAGCGATGCAGTCCCACAGAACAGCACAAACACCTGTTGGGATAAGCAATGCTATTCTGTCAATATGGAACCTAAACAGGTTTTCTTAGACTAATAATCATTAATAATAATGAACAAATTAACCAGACTGGATGCTAAAAAGCATCAGGACCTCCAGCATTTTGGAATAATGCTGTATATACCCAAGTGCAGCTGGAATTGCACACAAATGTGAATTCCCTTTCATAAGTCATTCAGAGGATTAATTTTATGGTTTTTTCCTAAATTCACAATTAACAACAGCAAGTCACTTAACAGCACACAGCCTGGCAAGGAGTTTAGATGGGCAGCAATGCTGAACGAGACAGAAAAATTTAGGTTGAGAAGGACCTTTGTGGTCCCCCTGCCCAACCTCCTGCTGAAAGTAGAGCCGAGCTCCAGGCTGCTGGGATATGTGCTTATGCTGGTGGGGCTCCAAAGAGGGGATGCTGCAGCCCCCCGGCCTCCTGCCCCACCCCCATGGGGAATTTTCTTCTCCCCATATAACCAGTTGCAATTTCCCCCCATATAACTGGTTGCTTGTGCCCACTGCCTCCTGTCCTTGCACTCTGTGCTTGGGGTGGACCTTGGCTCAGTCTTCTCCATTACCTTCCTCCAGGCAGCTGAAGCCTACAGTTCAGCCCCCACCCTGCAAGCCCTCTTCTCCGAGTTCGTACTTCATGTCCTCGTGCCCTTGCATTTGGCTTTGGCCAACAGCAGGAGGCTTTCTGATGCCCCTCTGCACAGCATCCCTGCCCTCCAGCACAGCATCTGCTCCTCCCAAAGTGAAGCCACCTGCCAGCCTGCTGAGCGGACACCTCAACTCATCGTCCAGGTCACTGCCAGAGACGTCGCACAGCTGAACAGCACCCGCTGGAAAGTGATGGATAAAGACCTTTGCTCTTGTGTTTGTTCAGATTAAATGAGAAACAGCTGCTGGGCAAATCTGACTTCATCTTGCTCCCTGCTAGAGCACGGTAGCAGTCATTTCATTTTGATTCTATGCGTCTACATTGCTAAGATGACGATACCGCAAAAAGTCCTTAATAATCTCCTGGAAGGCCGAGAACACGCAGAACATGCTAAGTTTCACTATCCACCTTACACAAGCTTCCACAGATGTGAACTTACTTGGTAGTCTTCTTCATGACAAAATAATTATTTTTTTTTAAAGGGTCCTGGCCAATGTAAACAGGAAAAACCCACTGTTCGGAGGTCATGCTTTGCATGCCTTCTATCCTTTTGATGTACAAAGAATGTTTGTTACGATGGTTTAGAAGTATACAGAATACAAGATCAGGACTACACTAACATCCCACTCTTGTACCGCATCATAAAAAAAAGCAAAAAAAAAAATTGCTTCTTGATGAATATAAAATGCTTCAAGACCTGCAGTTATTTCAGCAGACTTCAATTACCAATGCTTTGACCATTTGCCACAAGCACTCAAGAGAGACGAACTTGCAAATGTCACTACGCCTCAATGCAGCAGAAATACAAGCAACTCAAGTGGGATACTCACTGATGGGTGTGCAACTGCATTTAATTCTAATATGCTGGTTACTCACCCTGCATTAACGTATACATTAAAAGGGGTCTGCCCCCCCAGCCCCTCCCCCACCAAAACAAAAATAAATAAATAATATACCTGAAATCAGTTTGCATGTGCCCTCCAAAGGCTTCTTTTAAGCACTGTTTTCCACCCGAAATTAATTTAATTGCATCTACTGAGAAGGCTGCAAGTCCTGAAAGAAACATGCCAAGTGATTTTAAAATTGATCATAGGAAAGCTGAAGTTGGCAAGAAGCTCGGGAGACCACCTCGTTCAATCTTCTGTGGAAAGCTGGACCTTAGATAAAGTTTTCCGGGGACTGTCAAGCAAAGTCAGGAGTATTTCCTAAATATATTTTAGAACAGTAACTATCAGAACTACTTTTATCCTGTGCTTGTTAAGGAACTTCCTTTCATGCACGGGTGAGATGACAGCAGCTTTGAAGCATTCACTGCATATCCAGCTTTAAACTCCCAGATGAGCTCCTGATTGTAGCAGAGGTGTGAAGTTTCTCCAGAGCAGACCCTAGCCAAACCCCTCAGCTGTTACATGGGTTATCTCGGGAATCTCCCCTCCGCATACCTTCCTCTCGTCTGCAAAACACAATGGCACTGCCTAAACTACAGTCAACACTGCTTTGTGGGAAGCCTGCACGGCTGTTCATGACGTCTGTATAACTTCCAGGCACTTCTCTACACCCTTTTGCCCTGAAGCAGCTCATCAGGACAGCAGGATACAGATCTTCAACTGGATTTCCAACCTGATGGCACTTTATTTGATGTCAATGTCCTCCCATGGGCAGCGACACAGAATGTAAATGCCATTTTCCTGGGGATCATAATTCATGATGATGCCACACGGTGGTAGCACTACTAAAGGGATGGAGAACAGCGAGCTCTCACAAAGCATTTGGGGTCAGAGTCAGCTGCAAATTGTGGTATTTGATGCTCCTCTAGGAAGCTCATTTCATCTAACCTCCCCAGAGCCAAAACAAGAGGACACCATCCTCATTTCAAAGAGAATAACAATTCACACTGGAGTTTAAGTCATTTTTTTCTAACATCTGTGCCTAAATGAAACAATGAAGCACAGTAGATGCAATACAGATGGCTTACAAAGTCATTTAAAATAGACAACTGCTATGGTTTTCACCACAAATGCATAAACTAGCCCTTAATAAAGCTGTATGTGGATCGCTCCCGCTAAGTCCATCATCTTAACAGCCCACAATTTCACAAGAAATCACCCTGCAGCAGCATGTTCCTTGGTCTCAGATGAACACAATCCCAAACCAGTCCTGTATTATAATCCATTTACAGAGCAACACAACACAGTGGTTTCATAAGACAGTTACAACCATCTTTCTAATTCAGACTTCTTACTCAAGGTAGGAGTCAACTAAAAACGGGGGGGGGCGGGGGGAGAAATTTTCCAGCTTTACTTTGCAACTGTCATTTGTACTTTAAAATACAGTCTTCCTACTGCCTAAATATGTTTCCAGAAAACAGAAATCCATGGATTCTCAGGTCAAAGTTTGCAAGCAACTTCTCATTGGAAGCAAGCCACTTCAGGTCTAAAGACTCAACCACCAGAAATCTGCTACCACCATAAACCACAGAGGACAGAAGAGGACACAGCAGGCAGAAGAAGGCTTATACCTGCCCTTACGAGACACTTTACCTTACAACGTGTTTCACTAACGCGTCAGCAAATGCCAGCCTTCATGTCTTCACCCACCTTTACTGACCGGTTGTACCAGAAAATAAGACTGAGACTTTACAGGTTTGACTGCAGAGCATGAGAATGGGAACAGGTCTGGGAAATTCTGGTGGAAGAAAAACTAACAAAAGAAATTTGTAAACCTCAAATGGAATCATTCCAGTGTTACAGAGGGAAATCCTGCAAATCAAAGCCATCCATGCAGCGGGATCACTGTTCTTGCTACTCAGCTGCAGCCTCCACCAGCACCATCTCTACCCTACATGGACAGCTTTGGCAGATGTCTGTCAACCGGCTACAGAATTGTAGCTGCTGTAGACAATTACATCTTTTTTTTTTTTTAATTGTACATTAGATATCCACGCAAAGACCTCAACCTTTCAAAAGTTAACCCTCAAAACCCTTAAAAAAATCCCATCCTCTGTCAAACTGCTGAGTACAGCTATCTACCCTCCTCCCAGATCCTGAGCAAGCTCTGTGAACTCCTCATGAATAACTCCTCCATAGAAATGAACACTGCCGCATTCATTTAGAAAACAAAAATGGTATTATAAGAAAATATGCTGCTTGCAATTCTGGTGTAATATCCTCAAAAAACAGTGTAATGTCAAAAATGGCATTTTGCTTACCCTGACTTGAACAGTGAGATTTCTGGCTCTCTATAAACAAGCAAAAGTTTCAGGTTTTCTACGGTAGAAGACCCATTTTTTTTCAAGACATGATTTTATTATAAAATAAATATGTCTAAGTTGTTTTTAAGGATTCTGTTCTGGTTTTCTATTTTAATTATCGTGCATTAAAAACTCATGGTACAGTTACTGAATTTGTACAACTGCCTACACTGTGCAAAAGCACTCAGAGAACTTCTGCCTCCAGCAGATTGTGGGTCCTTACAAAATGTCCCAGCATTAGTTCAGAGCTGTCTAAACCAATGAGCATGAAAAGAAATTTTAGCATCTCTGCCACTACCGCTTGCACTTCTTCCAAAACTAAAAGAACTTTTCCAGGCTTTGGAAAAATTCAGCATTTGTGCGTCTTTGCTCCTGCCAGCCTCCCCCTCTCCGCTGCTCCTCTTCCCCAGCACTGGCTCCATCACCATCACCTTAGCCGGGGCATCAAATTCATCTCTGAGACTGCATTACCCATACTACTCCTTGGACTTCTTTCAGGTTTACATGCTGATCATCAGGTTTAATTCCACAGCAAATAACCAGAAAGAAAAAAAAACAAACCACCAAAGTAATTTAAAATATGGGTATTTCCCAACTGACCACCCTATTCTTCTATTCTTTAGTAGCTATTGCGGAGTACACAAGTAAAATGTAGTACAGTAAAAACGTCCCTAGGAAATCTTTTTCTTAATTTCTGAGTATTTATATTGTATTAAGGACAGGTGTTTAAAAGAAAATTAGCATAACCTAACTACTTATGAGCTATGTAACAGTTTCCATTTTGTCATTTTCATAGCATTTTGTTTCAGAATTTTCTGTAATAGGTACATTTCCTTTTTTGAAACAATAAAGGTATTTACATGATGTTTTTACTCCAGCTTAATGAGGTTTCAAAAAACAAAGCCTTGGCTATTTAAATCCATTATTAAGATATTTATGGAAGGTCAATTTTTACACTTTGGACTGCAATCTCACTGAGATCACACATGTACAACTACAGTACTTTAAAAGTTGCATTGTAATGGGGAACTGAGGTTTTAAAAATACTAATAGAAAAAAGGAGGGTAAAACTGGTTTTCAGCTTTAACTTCAATGTGAAACCTCAGCATCACATGAATATGCATTTTGCATTTCACATATATAATCACAAGTTTTTAAGGTGCCTTGGGACCTCTGAAAGAAGGCACAGAATAAATGAAAATCATTTTAATTAAAAGCAAATTAAGGGGTCTTCTAATCCAGGCAGAAGTAGCAAATCCGTGGAGACTTTTTAGAATATGGATCCTTGAAGTTACATTGCTTATAACCCTCCCTAATTCCAGCTTCCTTCCCCCATTTCCCCCCAAAGGAGGCTCTGAATCTGCACGGGATCAGGTTTATTATGAAAATTCTGCTCTAGTTCCTAAAAAAAGATTTTGCTCTAGTTTCAGAGTGGCCAGAAGCACCAGCATCCATACGAAGCAAATAAAAACAAAGAAATGAGAATGGGAATGCTTTTTCTCACTGCAGGGAAAAAAGATAAGATTCTGTTATATGCTTTTAAGAAGTCATTTCAACACTGATTAAGAAAGTTGGAGTTCTCCTCCTTGACAGGAGGCTTTTGAAATACAGCTCAAAAATAAACTAAGCAACCACATACTAAAATGCTATCACAAAAATGACTTCTTACAAGAAAACTTGTAAAGGTAGAAAAATGTGTGGAAGTAAAATAGATAATATTACTGTAATTTTTTCATTACTGCTCTTACAGCAGGAGGACATTACTGATGAAGTCTCACAGGTCTCCCACTGGCTGTCCCTAGTTCACCATTGCCTATACCAATAAATAAAAGAATGAATTTACAAATACTACTTAAAATTATCAGCAATCTAAACTGAGTAATATTCTGTTGAAAAGGCTTTTTTACATGTATTTATCTCATTAAGCAATTCAATTCCTCCATGAGAAAAACCCCCCAACAAAACAAATCCTAACCTAGAGGGAAAAAATCCAAACAACTGAACAAGAGGAACAAAAAAAGAAAATGGGCAAAACGCCTGGAGAAACGCTGCTTTGATTTTGACACATGGGAATAAATGGAAAAAATATTCAGCTAACCTTTTTTTAATCAAAACATCTTCCATCTCATGTGCAAATTTCAACAGCTGAGAAAGCATCCTACTCAATCTCCCCCAAGTGGTGTCAGCATGTTTTATGTAAATACTAGTTAACAAGGGATGTATGTTTGCAGCAAACATTTTAGGGTTCTCCTTTAGAAGCTCTGGATTCACCTTCTGTGTCGGAGGAGAAATTGTAATTCTGAAGGTAATAGGAGATACACACAGAGGACATAGGAGACTTTTCTTTTTTAAATAGCCAAGATATATTTGTTATTGAAGAGTTTTAGTTATTTCACAAATTAACAGGAGAAAAACTTGATGACTAATGTCTGCATCAATATGTGGCAATATGTGTCTTGAAAGCAACTTTATTTTGCAACATCCGGAAATAACGTTAGGGTTTGATAACACGCTCATCTGAAAGGATTACTGAGACCAAGGCAGTTTCCTTCTAGGACAGTCAGAAGTGTCACATGAAGCACAAACATGACAAGCTCCTGTTCGAGAGCACACTCCTGTGCCACGGGATACCCAGGGGAAGCAGCAAACTGAAGTCAGAATCCTGGGTTACTGGGCAATGCCAATTCCCTCTGCCCTAAGGGCTATGGCACCGGCTATGGCACCTCCTGCTACTTCCCGAGGAAAGGGCAGCTCCTTCGCAGCCATCTACGCTTTCACAGAAACACAGTGCTCCTCAGAGCAGTTTCATATTGAGTTCATAATAACTAGGTTATTTTTCTTCCTGTTTAATTTCTTTCCTTTTGCCTTCAGAAAAATTTCTTTACCAAAAGGGTTGTCAAGCTTTGGAACAGGCTCCCGAGGGAAGTGGTAGAGTGACCATCCCGGGGGGTATTTAAAAAGACATGTAAGCTGAGTCAGGGACACGGGTCAGTGGTGGGCTTGGCAGTGCTGAGTTAACAGGCAGACTCAATGATCTTAAAGGTCTTTTCCAACCTAAATGATTCTATGACCATCAGTTGTGATGTAGCCATCTAAAACACTGTATAGCCATAAGGGATCTTCTTTTCAACATTGCGCTGAAAGGAAGCACAGCTCACAGCATCAGAAAAACAGGAGAGCAGCATGTGCATGAATACAAACAGCAATAAAAACAATATCTAAGATCAGAGGCTACTCACTCCTTCCTTCTTTTCTCCCCTCGCTCCATAGCTGAGGATCACCTCAGCCGCTCCACACCATGCTCCCACTGGCACAACTGTTTGCTGTAAGCCAGCCTGAGAAACTATCCAGGTTAAAAGAAATAAATAATTTTTTAAAATACAAAAGCAAGAGCCCTCCAAAAGGAAACAGTTCCCTGGTCTGATTTCCAGCCTGCAAGTAACAACATTATACATCTTCAGTAAGTGGCGGCTCAGGGGCATGAATAAGTAACGGAGGACGGGCAGAAACCTATTAACAATTTTTTGCTGGAAGAAGACATTCACATAACCACAACAGCCTTCATTCAAATCGACAAAATGAGAACACTGTTAGTTCATTTATTTCAGCCTTTGTCTTCTCTGTTTAGTTGGTAACTTTTCCTGTCCAAAAATTTCCTCCACATAATGGCTCCCTGTGGGCAAAAGTGAAGATAAACAGACCAGAAAGACCAACTGGGATGAGCGAAGCAGCTCCTCTGGGGAGCCAGGGAAACACAGGCTCTGCTGGCAGGTCTTGCAGTCACCTCTGCCTAGCACTCAAGTAAAGAGCAAGACATTTGCACAGACTTCAGAATCGTTTTTTCCAGCGCACTGCAAGCAGAGGCAGTAACCCCCTTCCCATCCCAGAGACTGGTGCTGCCAGGTCAAATCTGCTGCACTGGATGCTTGCCTGTGGCCTGGGAGCAGGATCAGATCACTGGGAAAAGAGTTAACAAGTTATTTCTCCAATTCCACAGCCCATGTAATGCAACTCTACTTCACAAAAAATGATACGCTGCATTAAATATTATTTAAAGGATATTTTTTTTCCATCAACTAGAGTGCCTAAAAAACCTGTTCCGAATGAGATGACACAAGTCAGTGGATGGCCATTTCTGTATTTACTCTCTCAGAATTTTATCAGCTTGAAAGAAAGGTAACTTCCAGGTAAGTACATACAATCTCCTGTTTCTGAGGCATTAAGTTTTACCACAATGGGATTCTCACAATAAGATACCTCAATAACAGGAAATATTTAAGTATTGCCTCCATTCTAGCACAGCCTTGCCTTAGCCATAACCACTCCCCGATCCATCAGTAAGATTCAAGTAACTATTTTGTCATCTAACGCTGCCGTACGGGAGACATGACTTTCCCCCCTTACAATTCCCGATTTTCATTATAAACGTGCTCTGATGCCAAATTAACCTATAGCCTTTTTGTCCTTTCTGTTTAAGAACAAATGTGATGCAAATAAGGAGTTTCTCTGCCTTAGCTGCAAAAGAAACTTCCAGCTTTACATACTGAGCCGACTGGAGAGGGCTCTTCCTCAGAGACCTGCAAATGCACAGGAAGGAGGATGGCATCTTCCAGAGACTCGCAGGGGTGCTTTAAAGAGCAGAAATTGGTTCCAAATTTGTTTTCTGTAACACTAAGGAGATAAATAAAAGCTATAGCCCTCAGGGAGCATTTAATGTTTGCATTTATACAAAGTCTCCTTCATTTGAACATACTGGATATGTTGTACAGGAACTTGACCTCTTTGCTTGGACACTTATCCTAAGACCTTCCTGTGGAAACTCAGAACCATTTGCCTAACATGGAAGATGAAAACTCAAACTCGCATCAGTTTTTGCTTATTTCAGCTATTCTTCCATATGATTAGCTGAAGAGATTGTGAACTTTATTCTTTCTCAAGTCACTACTACTACTGGCTCCAGGAGCATATCAGATGTTCATGTCTGAAGGCTGGATAAACAACCAGAAATCCAGATGCAAAACAAAACCTACTGGTGGCAGGGTGAAATGAAAACAGATAAATCTCCTTTCAAAAATAAGGCATTTCATATGAACTCTCACAACTCCAAGCTGAAACACATAATGAACACCGACACGTTTTCTGAGATCTCCAGGAGCTGCTCAGGGCTGAGGATGATGACCAGTGATTCCTGCCACCCCCAGACTCCCGTAACTTTCAGTGCATAGATTACACACAGGTTTTTTTTCCAGAGTGAAGTCCACTACGACAGGGTTTTAAAGTCAAGAGGCAAACTTGACTGTCTGTTGGCTCTTCTGCTGCCCCAGCCTCTTGCACTCAAACAGTGGAGAGTTATGCCCAGCTTTTGGCACAGTCTGTCAGATTTTCCATGAAAAAAACACCCGCCGTGTCTTGGTTGCCTTCAAAAGGCTCAAATAACAGAGACAGTCTTTCAGATGAACCTTTCCCTCCTACACCGATGGCTGGACGGGCCTACACTGGTGAATTCCACTATAAACAGCACAGAGCTAGAAGTCAACCAGCTCAGAAAGGCCTCTGCTACCCACAAGCTCTTCTCTCCCACTTGTCCCAAGGCTAAAGCAACAGGAGGGACAGAGGTGGTGACGAGACCTGGCAGGCAGGTCCACAAACCAGCAATAATTAGATAAATCGCTCAAGAGACTAAGGCCACACCAAGAATGACTGTCCATACTCCAGGGATGTGGCAGAAAACCAACATGCAATCTCTCAGGTCATGCATATTCCTCTGCTACATCTCCCTGGGAGGTGTAAAGTGCTCCTACTGCATCCACAGCTCCCAGGGAGATCTGTTTCAGGGGGACAGAAACTGAAGGCATCTAGTTTTAAATCTCTCTGTTCTCATCCTTCAACCTAAAATGCAGGGCCCCCAGGAAGCTGTGACCTCCAAGCTACACCCAGTTCAACAGCTGCTCACCAGCTAAACCACAGCTGGCAGGGAACCCAAAGAGTGGCTCTTCCACAGCCCAGCCCAGAGTCTTCAGAAATGATGTGAGGGTCTTTCCCAACCTAAACGGTTCTACAGCATGAATGCTGGAAGGCGAGGATTATTACCAAGTTGTCATAATCCCCTCTATTACAAATTCTTTTTTGAACTTTTTGAGACAATATGCAAAACATCTGAATTACTTTTACTGATAGCAGCAAATACATCTGTGCTTTTAAGGAAGGATTTTTCTCTCTTCATTCCTCCTGCATCTACTCTTAAGGAGTAGCAACTTTCCTCCAAAACCTACATTTGCCAATAAAACTTCTTCAGACACATGGAAAATTCTATACATGATCATGAAAAAGAATTTTTACAGCAACACTTACCTCTGATTTTAATGGTCATTTCCTATCTGACAACTATCCTCGTCGCTCTAACAGGCATGAAAAGCAGAAATATCTTTTTGTTACCTGGGATGATGACTTTATGCCTCCATCAAAAATTTAAGAAAGCTCCTGCACAAACCATCCCCCACCAGGCTGGCATCAGAGGCACTCTCAAAATGACATAGCCTAAGCCTCAAAAGGAAACAGCACAGAATGCCACAACATTAGCCCAGCTATCTGTGTTACTGCCTTAATACCGTGCAATAATACACTCTGTATGTTCACAATACCATGCATTATTTCACATTATCAGTACACTTTTCATTTCAAGGGGAGCAGAACTGTCGCTGAAATAGCATCTGCACAGACTAAGTTGGCTCCTGCCTGGTCCTCATGGGCTACCAGCAACTGGGGTTAACTCAGCAGGAATATGCCATAAATTTGTTTCATTTGTTATGAAAAAACATTGCAAAAGGAAAATGAAAACTGGCAGATTTTTTTTTTTAAATCCTAACAGTAAACATGTTGTGGAAGACATAAATGGAGAGAAGGTATCCCCCAAGAGATGAACCAAAATGAAGCATAATATCATCCAGACACAGCCAGCCCACACACAGTAACAACTGC